>NC_058520.1:150208286-150511316 GCF_904849725.1 Hordeum vulgare subsp. vulgare | reverse complement strand
TCAGCTCCCGTGGCTGCGCGCCGGCGATGATGAGATCATCGACGTACACGCCAACAGCCAGGAGCGTGTCGCCGCTCCCGCGCAGGTAGATGATACGTCTCCAACGTATCTATAATTTTTGATGGTTCCATGCTATTATGTTGTCAACTTTGGATGTTTTATATGCAGGAATATGCTATTTTATATCTTTTTTGGGACTAACCTATTAACTCAGTGCCAAGTGCCAGTTTCTGTTTTTTCCGTGTTTTTGACCCTTTTTCAGACGGAGTCCTAATGGAATAAAACTTTACGATGATTTTTTTGGACCAAAAGAGACCCCGAAGGTTTGGAAGAAGGCCAGAAGAGCCACGAGGGAGTCACAAGCCCGGGAGGCACGACCACCCCCTAGGCCGCACCTACCAGGCTTGTGACGTCCTCGAGGGCCCAACTGACGTAATTCCACCGCCATAAATTCCTATAAATACAGAAACCCCCAAAAAGAAACCTAGATCGGGAGTTCCGCCGCCGCAAGCCTCTGTAGCCACCAAAAACCAATCTGGAGCCCGTTCCGGCACCCTGCCGGGGGGGGAATCCATCTCCGGTGGTCATCTTCATCATCCCGGCGATCTCCATGACGAGGAGGGAGTAGTTCTCCCTCGGGGCTGAGGGTATGTACCAGTAGCTATGTGTTTGATCTCTCTCTCTCGTGTTCTTGAGATGTCTTGATCTCGATGTACCGTGGGCTTTGCTACTATAGTTGGATCTTATGATGTTCTTCCTCCTCTCCCTTCTTGTAATGAATTGAGTTCCCCCTTTGAAATTATCTTATCAGATTGAGTCTTTGAGAACACTTGATGTATGTCTTGCACGTGTCTATCTGCGGTGATCAACTTGCGGGTTTGTGACATTGGGAACCTATGCATATGGGTTGGCACACGTTTGATTCATGTGAGTACTCGATGTATGTTTTGGTGATCAACTTGTGGGTTCGTGACATTGGGAACCTATGCATAGGGGTTGGCACATGTTTTGACTCTCCGGTAGAAACTTTGGGGCACTCTTTGAAGTTCTATGTGTTGGTTGAATAGATGATTCTGATATTATGTGATGCATATCGTATAATCATGCCCATGGATACTTGAGGTGACAATGGAGTATCTAGGTGACATTAGGGTCTTGGTTGATATGTATCTTGAAAAGGATCGAGATGGACCTAGAAGGGGGGTGAATAGGTACAGTTCCAAATTTAATAGTTACTCCCTCCGTTCCTAAATATAAGTATTTTAAGCAATTTCACTAGATGTCTACATACAGAGCAAAATGATTGAATGTACCCTCTAAAGTATGTCTATATACATCCGTATGTAGTCCACTAGTGAAATCTCTACAAAGACTTATATTTAGGAACGGAGGGAGTACTTAGCAATTTTAGGCAATGGTGCGGAATATGAGAGTGAGCCTAATAATTGCAAAGACAAAGAGTAAGCTATTTATAGTAAAGTAAGGCAACCGGTAAACTATAATCAAATGCAAGTACGTAATAAGGATTAACACAAGTAGAGAGTTAGGGTTAGGGATAACCAAAACTCCAAGAGAGACGAGGATGTATCCCGGTGTTCACTTCCTTGGAGGGAAGCTACATCCCTGTTAGAGGGGCGGATGTTACCATGAAGGCACACCAACGCCACGAAGGCTCACCCTATTCTCCCTTTGAGACAACACCACGAAGGCGTTTCTCAACCACTAGTGGTAAGCCTTGAGGTGGCTTCCAAACCCTCACAAACTTTTCGGGGGGTAATCACAAAGGTTTGATTCCTCTCCGAAGACTCCTACCGCCTAGGAGTCTCCAACCTCCAAGAGTAACAAGATCACGGGGATTGCTCAAAACTTTCTCAAATCACAAATCGCTTTGGTGGAGAGGAGGACAGGGAGACGATCTATCTTTTGATTGGAACAACACTCAAAGGGGCTCACAAATGCTCTTGGAATCTAAGATTGGGTGTAGGCAAGAGTGAGTGAGGAAGAAGGTGTCCTTGTAAGTGTTCTTGCTGTGTTGAACACCCTCTCACGAAGTGGGAGGGGTATATATAGTGGGGAGACTAAAATAACCGTTGGGGTCACTTAAGTCTGACAGTGATCGAACGTCCGACGGTTTCCGGACGTCCGTACGGCCCCGGATGTCCGAGAGTACGACTCTGTTCAAGGGCACCGGATTTCCGAAGGCGGTAAGACGTCGGGCCATCGGACGACAGGGGAAGGCCGGAAGTCCGAGTTATTTGACTCTGGATTTTTCTGGTGCAAGGTTCCGGTTTTCCGAAGTGGTCGGGCGTCCGACCCTCGGACGTTCGGAGGGAGTCAGATTTCCGAGACTTTGGCTCTGGTATATGGTTCCAGATTTCCGAAGTAGTCGGGCGTCTGGCCCTCGGACGTCCGAAGGAAGCCGGATGTCCGAGGCATTGGTTCTATTTTGAGATAAAAGCAGAGCAGTGGAGATGTGGTATGAGTAGAAAAGTAGAGATGTAGTTTGAGCAAGTTCATCGCAAAACCCGTGATCCCCTCTTAATAGTGCGGGATCCCTATACTCAAGAATAGTAAATTAAAGGATAGGCTACATCATCTTTTCTCAATCCCGAGCCTTCTTGACATATAAGTCTCGATCTTCTCAAGCCACCTTAACACATAATTCTCGATCTACTAAGAGTACTTTAAAAGCCATCCTGAGATACACTCAACAAATAAGATTAGTTTCCTATGTATGTGTTGTCATTAACACCAAAACTCGATTAAGGGTATGACTGCACTTTCAATCTCCCCCTTTTTGGTAGTTGATGACAACATATACATAGCTCTCAAAAGATTTAACATACATGGATGGATGTTAGGAGTGACATCTCAAAGGTCTTGGTGTTGAGTGGCATCTCAAAGGTCTTGGTCATGGAGGCCGTAAACTTCTTGCATAAATGGATGTTAGGAGAACCAAAAATGATGTCATCCACATAGATTTGGCATAAGATCAAATCACCGTTTTCCCTCTTAGTAAAAAGAGCGGGATCGATCACCCCTCTCACAAAGCCATCATCGAGTAAGAACTTCTTAATATGATCGTACCAAGCACGGGGTGCTTGTCTGAGGCCATACAGAGCCTTGTGAAGTTTGTACACATGGTCTTTGTGATGGGGGTCAACAAACCCAGGTGGTTGTGATACATATACCTCTTCTTGTGGAGGACCGTTAAGGAAAGCGCCTTTCACATCCATTTGATGCAAAGTAAAACCATTGAAAGTGGCATAGGCCAATAGAATGCGAATGGATTCAAGACGAGCAACAGGGGCGAAAGTCTCACCAAAGTCCAAACCTTCAACTTGGGAGTACCCCTGTGCTACTAACCTTGCCTTGTTGCGGAGGACAGTCCCATTCTCATCTTCCTTGTTCTTGAAGATCCATTTAGTTCCAATGACATTGTGTTCCTCAGTTGGTCGTTCTACCAATGACCATACTTCGTTGCGTGTAAAACGGTTTAACTCTTCTTGCATAGCAAGGATCCAGTCATTGTCACACAATGCATCCTGCACCCTGTGTTGCACAGTACTAGAGACAAACGAAAAGTAAGCACAAAAGTTTGTTAATTGTTTATGAGTCACTCTACCTTCTGACACGTCGGTGAGGATTTGATCAATATTAACACGACCGACCACACGTGGCATGATGGAGGTCAGGGTTTCACGAGGTTCGACTTCGTTTCCATCATCATCGTCCTCAACATATGGATCATTAATGTGCGGTGGAAGATATTGCTCTTCGCGTTGCACCTGTTGGGGTTCATCATCAACAATATCCATACTTTGGTCTTGCTCTTGAAGGTCAACTTGTTCTTGAGTGTGATCAGGATGAGAGACATGTTCTCCCACTTGATCCTGAACAACTGACATGATATGTGTGCTAGTATCTTGTGTAGCTACGGGCAGTGAACTGTCTTGAGGATGATAAATACTCTCATCATCTTCATCATCATCATGGGGTTCTTGTTCCATGGGAAGAAGTGCAGCTACACCCATGTTCAAGATATCTTGCGAGGAATCTTCTTCACCTGCATCACTTAGATCAACTTGCTCCCCATGAGAGCGGTTAAATTCATCAAACGTCACGTCATAGGTTTCTATAACACATCCATTGGATTTGTTTTAGACTCTGTAGGCGTGAGAGTTTGATCCATAGCCAACAAAAATCCCTACAGTTGTTTTGGATTGAAATTTTCCTAACCGGTCCCGTTTGTTGAGGATGAAACACTTGCATCCAAATACACAAAAGTACTTCACATTGGGCTTGTTCCTGATTAGGAGCTCATATGGAGTCTTTTCTAATATTGGTCGAAGGAAAAGCTGGTTTGATGCATGACATGCTGTGTTGACAGCCTCAGCCCAAAAACTATGTGGTGACTTGTATTCGTCTAACATGGACCTTGCCATTTCCACAAGTGTCCGGTTCTTCCTCTCTGCTACACCATTTTGCTGAGGGGTGTAAGGTGCGGAGTACTGATGTTCAACTCCCTCATCACTAAGAAATTCTTCTAGGGTGTAATTCTTGAACTCGGAGCCATTATCACTTCTGATTGCCTTGATGGCCTTATCAAACTTGCGATGGACTTGTTTGGCAAAATCAATGAAAGTGATCTTCGTCTCGTCCTTGGACTTGAGAAAGAATACCCATGTGTATCTTGAGTAATCATCAACAATGACTAGTCCATACTTTTTCCCACCAATACTATCCCATGAAGGAGGCCCAAACAGATCCACATGAAGGAGCTCTAAAGCCTTGAGGTGGATACAATATTCATGGGTGGGTGTTTTGATTGATGTTGCTTCCCAGCTATGCATGCACTGCACACACGATCTTTCTTAAAAGACACATTGGTTAGTCCAAGGATGTGATTGCCTTTTAAGAGATTTTGAAGATTTTTCATGCCGACATGGGCGAGCCGGTGATGCCACAGCCATCCCATGTCAGCCTTGGCCATCAGACAAGTTGTATGGAAAGTGCTCTCTTTTGAGAAATCAACCGTGTAAAGGTTGACATCCAACTCTCCAACAAAGGCCACTTCGAGAGTGTCTCTCTTAAAGACTTTCACATCCGTTAGTCCAAATAGTGTGTCATAACCAACGGAAGCCAATTGGCGAACTGAAAGCAGATGATATTGAAGAGATTGGACAAGCATGACATTTGCAAGAGACATGTCATTAGTGATTACCACCTTACCCAACCCAATTACCTGCCCTTTCGACCCTCCTCCGAATACAATGCTCATGTATGGTCGAATGGCTTGCATGAAGTCATAGAGCAATTTACTATATCCGGTCATATGATTGGTGAATCCACTATCGATCACCCATTTGACTCCTCCGGAGAAAACAACATGTGCACGAATTAATACTTGGTTTGAGGTGCCCATTTCATCATGGGGCCTCTCACATTAGTTACAAGAATATTAGGGACCCAAATAGCATAAAACTGGAATGCATTATGGGGACCAACGAATTTAGCATAAACCTCTCCTTCCTTTGATTTGTGAAGTACATAGGATGGAGGCATGAACTCTGTAGTCTTGTTGAGAGTGGGCAAACCCCTAGTGGCCGACCCACTCACAACCTTACCTTTCTCCTTGTGTCCCTCTCGTACAAATATTTCTTTAAGCGGGGTGGTGCACTTGAGAGGAGATACACCTTTCTTGGCGGTGCTTGGATTGAACCCAAGCCCTTCCTTGGCAAAGACTTCATTGTGTTGACTTAAGATCTCATTGAGAGTCTTTTGTCCTTGTGCACATGGCATGAGACCTCTATCTAGCTGTGCCTTTAGCGAACAGTTTTCCTCAAGAATAGATGCCAGTTCACCACTAGAGTTAGCAGTGCAGGTATCAATATTAATAATAGATGAGGAGTAAGCCTTAGCTAGAGTGTCAAGATAAGTAACCTTGAGTGCCTCAAAGCTCTTTGTAAGAACAGTGAGTTTCTCTTCCTTGTCCTTGAGAGACAAGGATAGGCGCTCACAGTCCTTAGAAAGAGAAGCATGAGAATTCACAAGTCGGTTTTTATCATTTAATAACTCTTTGCACACAGATTCAGCCTTTTTCAAGGAGGCAAGATCGTTAGCATGTTTATCAAGGTTTTCACCAACTTTTGAGCATAATGCATCATTTTGTGCTTCCTCATACAGGACTTTCTGCTCAAGGATTTCATTCCTTTCCTTCTCCTCAGTGACGAGGGTTTCGAGTTCCTTGATGGTATTGGTGTGCTTACTCACCATTTCCATAAGTATGCGAAACATAGTGAGCTTCTTTCCTTTAAGATAGCACATAAATTTGTTTATTTTGGCAAACATAGGATGATCTAAGCCATTGTCCTCATAGTGATCCTCCGCATCAAGGTACTCATCAGATGAGGTAGAAACTAGACTGAAAGAATTTAGTCGGGGAGTTACCTTAACCTTATCATGGGAGCTTTGGTCTTCCTCATCTTCTATGGCAGCCTTTGCCATCAAACACTTGTGGGTGTTGCCCTTGTAGTATTGCATATAGTTGTAGTGAACAACATCGCCACTTTTGTTGATGAGCCTCAAGGTGTTTTGTGTATCCTGAGCTACTCCGGCAACCCCACCAACGTCTTCTGGATCTGATTCTTCTTGTGCAACCATTGCTCTTCCATCTCTCCTCTTGAGCTTGGAGTTCATAGGGTTTGGCAATTTATTGTTTACAAAAGTCTTCGGAAACCTTGGTTTATCTTCTCTCTTCTCATAAGGGCAGTCATTGGAGAAGTGGTTGGTTTCCTCACAGTTATAGCATTTTCTTACTTTCTTCTTTGGGAATCTTCCCTTGAATTTTCCTGCACTGAACTTCTTTACAAAGAGAGCAATGTCCTCATAAGATGGGCTTTCATCAGAGTCAGCATCATCACCATCTTCGCGGTCTTCATCACCCTCTTCTTCTTCACTTTCTTCTTCGTCACATTCATGCTTGGCTTTCAAAGCAAGATTGATCTTTGATGTTGAAGTACCATGCATGACAAGGTGCTTTGTTGCATTTGCCTTTGACTCTTCCAATAATTGGAAAGTGGATATGATGTCATCTGGGATCATTTCTTTGAACCCATGGTGCTGCCTTATGTCCCATACCATTTGATGGTGGTACGAAGCAAGGGCATGGAGTAACTTGTCCACGAGAAATCTCTTGGTCAGGGTGAAACCATCTTGCGTCTTGTCACAGTCACAGGACTCAATGTCTGTGGCGAGAGTCATGAGCCGTTCTAGTAGTTGCTTGCGAGATTCACCCTTTTCCATACAGAAGTTTTGCAATTGCCCCTTGGCAATTTCATATTGAGCAAACCGAAGAGTGGAGGTACCGGTCTTGGTCCTTATAATGCTATCCCACAGTTCCTTGGCGCTTGTGATGTGTATGTAAGGTCTCCATTGCTTGTCATTCATCCCTTTTCTTATGCACATGATCGCAGTGTCGTTGAGATGCTTCTCATAAGTTTCTCTGGGAGTGAGGCACCTTGGATCTACATGGTGGTAGCCATGCTCGAGGATGTCCAACATCTCATCATTGGCGTACCTAATATAATCCTGCATACCAACTCTCCATAAAGCAAAATCGGAATTGTCATCAAGAAAAGGAGGTTTTCCTCGAGGATTGTACTTAGGTTTCTCAACTTGAGATCTAGCATAAAGCCATGGAACACTGGTTTGGTTATTGCCTGGAGGTTGTTGGCCAAATGAAGAACCGGGCACATTTTGCCCTGAGGCCCTCGGAGACGTGGCTGTCCCCGTGGTTAATGAGGCCAGCCTCATTTGGACCAAGTCCTCAAGAGAAGCATCATGCTCCTCTTTTTTCTTGGCAAGGACCCGTTCCAGGTCCTCAGAGGTGAAGGACCTGACTTCCGTGGAAGTCCCGTCCTTCTCCACTTGAGCTACAGTAATGGGAGTCCCGTCCATCTCGCTCTAGGGCGGTTAAGCCGCAAGAATAGAGCACGAGGCTCTGATACCAATTGAAAAGGATCGAGATGAACCTAGAGGGGGGATGAATAGGTACAGTTCCAAATTTTAATAGTTACTTAGCAATTTTTGGCAATGGTGCGGAATATGAGAGTGAGCCTAATAATTGCAAAGACAAAGAGTAAGCTATTTATAGTAAAGTAAGGCAACCGGTAAACTTTAATCAAATGCAAGTATGTAATAAGGATTAACACAAGTAGAGAGTTAGAGTTAGGGATAACCAAAACTCCAAGAGAGACGAGGATGTATCCCGGTGTTCACTTCCTTGGAGGGAAGCTACGTCACCGTTAAAGGGGCGGATGTTACCACGAAGGCACACCAACGCCACGAAGGCTCACCCTATTCCCCCTTTGAGACAACACCACGAAGGCGTTTCTCAACCACTAGTGGTAAGCCTTGATGTGGCTTCCAAACCCTCACAAACTTTTCGGGGGGTAATCACAAAGGTTTGATTCCTCTCCGAAGACTCCTACCGCCTAGGAGTCTCCAACCTCCAAGAGTAACAAGATCACGGGGATTGCTCAAAACTTGCTCAAATCACAAATCGCTTTGGTGGAGAGGAGGAGAGGGAGACGATCTATCTTTTGATTGGAACAACACTCAAAGGGGCTCACAAATGCTCTCGGGATCTAAGATTGGGTGTAGGTAAGAGTGAGTGAAGAAGAAGGTGTCCTTGTAAGTGTTCTTGCTGTGTTGAACACCCTCTCACGAAGTGGGAGGGGTATATATAGTGGGGAGACTAAAATAACCGTTGGCGTCACTTAAGTTTGATAGTGGTCGGACGTCCGACGGTTTCCGGACGTCCGGACGGCCCCGGATGTCCAAGAGTGTCGGGACCCCGATCCTAAGCCATAGGAATCCAGCCTGTAACACATTGCATCCCTTTGTGGTCTCACGCACGGTTAACTCCACGGCTGCAGCCTTACCTTAGCCGGGACCGTTTGCGTCTTTTGACTCACGTATGCGATAGTGTCGCTAGCATTCCAATGTCAAAGAACCCGGATCGACATGTCTAGTCATAAACCAAAGTGGCAATTCCGCACAAGGACAGGCATACATGACCCAACAAAGCAGGTGTCGGTCATCAACGAACGTAGACGAGTCGTAGCAAGCTACAAGGACTCCATTACGTCGCGTGACATTTCCCCAAAGGGGACAGACACAGCAGCTAAGAAGGACACATGCCGGTCAACCAATGCGTCCGGAGCAGTAGCGAACTACCAAGGCTCGTTGGATCACAAAGGGGCATTTCCTTGTAAGGAGTGCTACTAAAGTTCACGAATAGGTAATCGAACCCCATACATATCAAGTAAGACACACGTACGCATGGCATACCGATATGTATAGATACATCGATGGCATCACAACATAACCATAAACATACAAGCTTTATTGAAGAGGCTCGGAAGAGCCACACACATATTATTACACATTAAGGGTCTCACGGCCCATAATATCAGTCACACAATACAAGCCAGCGGAAGAGCTATAAACTGTCTGGGTACAGACAGAGCAACTAGAAGGCACATGGCCTGACTATACTACAGAGCCGACGTAGGGCCAGATCGTAGCTGGGACACCAGCTACTCGTCGTCGTCGATGTCTACGAAGAACCCTCCATTAGGGTCATTAGCAACCTCTGCAACATTATTAAGCAAACATGAGTACGAAGGTACTCAGCAAGACTTTAGGATGGCTAACTACTCATGCAAGGTATCAAGAAGGTATCGTGGGGTTTCAAGCGGAAAGCCAGCATTTGACTCGTGGCTAGACAACTTGCTTTTGAAATTAGTTTTGACAACTTGATTTCTCGCACACGAGTCCACTAACACCACAACAATACACCATCGTGGAATCATTCCGTCTCCATACGGAAATGCTGTCCACGACACTCACGCTTATCTTGACAATTTTAGGAGTAACCATTGAAGTTATCTATGAACAACATATGTCTCCAAGTAGTCCATATCCGCGGACGCGGCTATTCGAATAGATCATAACCCTGCAGGGGTGTACTTCGTCACACACGCTCCCGCCACTTATCGCCATGTGCACGTCATGCACCTCGGCAACCTTCAAGCGGAAGCCCAGCGAGGGAGTCGGCCACGACCGTTAACCACACTAGTACCTAGTCCAGGTTTATCGCCTATCTGAGAGTAACCCGTACGGAAGTCCGGCCGAGGTTTCCGCCACGGCCTCAAACGATGTGCGCAGGGTTCCCAAGCCCACCATCCGGGTGCCACTTGGTACACCGTGCCACTGCCTACCGCATCACGGTCCACCTCTCAGGTCAGCACCATGCACGGCCTCCAGCATTACTATAAACACCAGAAACAACTTGCAACTCCTGGACCGAGTACTACGCGATTAATAGGCCGAGCAGGGTCATATTTCAGGGCCCAACATGTGGTAGTATCTAGTCTTGGATTACATACACGGAACTCAGGTCCTAAGGACGGTTCCAATGAAACAACCCGCCATGTACTCCTACACAGCCTTTCACCGGTACCTTTACCAAATCAAGTTTAACACACGACCTTTGCTTACCGAACACATTCCACATTTCTGTTCATCTCCCAGATGACAGACCATACACAACTCTAAGCATAGCATGCATAGCAGGATAAGGCACATCATAGCTCAATCAACTACCAGGTATGCTAGGTTGCAAGGTTCGGCTATTTACTGTGACAAGGTTAAGTCATGCAAAGGAAGTGGGTCCAACTATCGTGGCAAAAGCAGTTGAAGCATTTGATCCTAATGCATTAAATAGGTGCAGGAGCAAGAACATAGGTGTTATCGGGATGATCAAAAGGGGTGCTTGCCTTGTTGCTCAAAGGAGGAACGATATCCGTCGGGCGGATATTCGGTGGAATCCGGGGGTGCGGAGCCCACCGAGAAGAATGGCAACATTCAATAACAATCATATGCAATCAAAATGATGCATGAGCATGGCATGAGAATGCAAAGTGATAAGTTATTATAATCAAGATGTTTTAGATTTAGAGTTGATTTGAATCACATTCGAATAGCAATTCAAACGGGTATTCCCGGATACCGGTTTAATTGATTCGTCCTGATGCTCAGATCAACCTAATGTTAACATGCATGAAATGTCATGTTATGGTACTGATTTACATCTACGGCAGTGTGTGATCATTGCATTTATAATGAAATTTGGATATTTTTGCAAATTCCATTTATAGAGTGATTAAAAGAATTGAATTATTCCTTATTTCACAATTTAGGGTTCTGTAAATTTTTCAAACATAGCTGAAAATAGCATAATCAGAATCCTTGAATTTTTCTGATACTTTTTCATATATAATTTATTTTCATTGGAGTTATAGATTAATTTCTATGATTTTTGCAATTTTTAGCAATTTCCTGAATTATTTTTATACTGGAATTCCATTTATTGCATCAGGCTGACGTCAGCAGGTCAGCCGACCTGTGCAGGTCAAACCTGACAGCGGGGCCCCACTGGTCAGCCTCTCTGGGACTAATCCCGCGCTGACCAGCCCCTAATTGGGGTTTGACCAGGCGTGGGGCCCTCTGTCAGTGACTCAGAGGAGGGCGATTAGGCCCTAATGGCCGGCCACGTCGACGGCCACCGGAGGGTGGTCGCCGGCGACCAAACCCGCGGCAGAGGGCTCGCCGGAGGCGACCTAGACGGCGCTGCACAGCACCAAATCGCACGCGGATGGCAGCTACAGCAAGCTCGCGAAGCGGCCGATCTGGCAGGACCAACTGGGGAGGCTAGGGTCGCCGGAAGAGGCGTCGGCGACGAGCCGGAGCGGCGGCCGAAGCTCGGGCGTCGTCGGGGGCTTCGAATCAGGGGGATCCACGCTTAGTTCTTAGCTGCTACGGCATCTACGCGTCGTCCTGGAGCTTCTGGTGCTCACGGGAGGACGAGCCGGACATCGGCGGGCTACCGACGACGAGCGGCAGCGGCGGTGCTCGTCGGGCTCCGGTGAAACTAGGGCTAGAGGAGGGGATCGACGGGGAAAACATAGGGGAAACCACCGCATGCTCACAGGGAGTGCTGAGAAGAGCTCAGACGGCTCGGGGAAGGCCTGGGGGCGACGAATCGACGGGAGATGTCCGGCGGCCGGAGGAAGAAGACGACGGCGTTGCGGGCGTTGCAGGGCTCGAGGGGACTTCGGCTTCTGCAGAGATGACCAGGGCGACGAGGCGGAGCTAATGGCGTGCTCGCGGAGGAGATCCTATGGCCAAGGGCACGGCCAGCTCGAGCTCGAGCTCGGCTCTAACGGCGGCAGCAGGGAGAAGGAGGGGATCCGGGCGGAGGAGGAGAACCGAGGCGGGGAATGGATAGGGGAGGCTCTGGGGAGCTTATCCCCGCCGTCGCCAGCGCGAACCGGCGGCCAGGCAGGCACGCAGGTGCGTGGCCGCGCCGGAGGAGGCGGCGGCCACCTCCTGCTGCCTACTGGCGCGGGGAAGGGGACGAGCGGCGAGATGGGCTGGGCCTGGCTTGGGCGTCAGGTAAGATTTTCTCTATTTTCTCCTTTTCTGTTTTTCTGTTTTGCTATTTATTGCTTTGCTATTTATTTCAGCTACAAAACAAAAAAGTAAAAACTAATTTTGACCTCCTGAAATATTTGTTATGATATCTCCACTCATTTCCAAGACTTTCAACATTTTTGGAAAATTATAGTTTCTGATTTCAATTTTTTTAAATTTGAAACCAGTGGCTTTTGCATTTATTTAAAATGCTTAAAGTGTCAAGAAAATAGTTTTCTCCAATGCTCATTTGCTTTCATGATTTATCAGAAAGTTTGAACATTTCTTGAGGCCATTTTGGGTTCATTGATTTTGAACTAGTTGAATTTTCCTTTAATTGAAATGGTGGCTAGGGTTTAGAGTTTTTCCTTTGCCACTTTGTTGTTTTTGTTGGAACTTCTTGGATGCAAATGCAAAGAAGACATGAGCACAATGCTATCTAGCTTAAGGTTTAGGGATGTGACAAAGAGTACGGCTCTGTTCAAGGGCACCGGATTTCCAAAGGCGGTCGGACGTCGGGCCATCGGACGATAGGGGAAGGCCGGAAGTCCGAGTTATTAGACTCTGGATTTCTCGAGTGCAAGGTTCCGGTTTTCCGAAGTGGTCGGGCGTCCGGCCCTCGGACGTCCGGAGGGAGCCGGATGTCCGAGACTTTGGCTCTGGTATATGGTTCCGGATTTCCGAAGTAGTCGGGCGTCTGGCCCTCGGACGTCCGGAGGAAGCTGGATGTTTGAGGCATTGGTTCTGTTTTGAGATAAAAGCAGAGCAGTGGAGATGTGGTATGAGCAGAAAAGTAGAGATGTAGTTTGAGCAAGTTCATCGCAAAACCCGTGATCCCCTCTTAATAGTGCGGGATCCCTATACTCGGGAATAGTAAATTAAAGGATAGGCTACATCATCTTTTCTCAAAGCCCTTAATCCCGAGCCTTCTTGACATATAAGTCCCGATCTTCTCAAGACACCTTGGCACATAATTCTCGATCTACTAAGAGTAATTTAAAAGCCATCCTGAGATACACTCAACAAATAAGATTAGTTTCCTATGTATGTGTTGTCATTAACACCAAAACTCGATTAAGGGCATGACTGCACTTTCATATCTTAAGGTGTTATTCTAGTACAAACTCTATGAAAGATTGAACGGAAAGAATAGCTTTGTGCTATTTTACTACGGACTCTTGAATAGATCAATCAGAAAGAATAACTTTGTGGTGGTTTCGTACCCGACAATAATATCTTCATTTGTTCTCCGCTATTAGTGACTTTGGAGTGACTCTTTGTTGCATGTTGAGGGCTAGTTATATCATCCAATTAAGTTATCATTGTTGAGAGAACTTCACTAGTGAAAGTATGAACCCTAGGCCTTGTTTCCATGCATTGCAATACTGTCGTGGGTATAAGCCTGACAGTAGATGTGTAGGGTACGAATGAGATGGGCAGAGTCCTAGCTACGGCGAGGTTGTATGAGTTCAGGACCCTCTGCGGTGGAGGTAACAGCCCTACGTCTCAGTGCTCTCGGAGCTTGTTACCGAGTGTAATATGGAGTACAATGATTTGCTAACCCTTTTACCAGTGGGGGAGGGCGGCTTATATAGAGTGTGCTGCCCTCCACAACGGTTCTGATTCAGGGGTGGAGTAGTGGCGATTGAATGCGTACGTTACAGGTAACGTATGCTCTAAATGCTAATAAATGCACCCGGAAACGTATGGCAGTTTCCCTCCAAAGAGGTTACGATGTACCGAGTGTACCCAGTCGGTTAGCCTGATGTGCTCCGAATGCTAGTCTCCGACTGCATGATTCAGGGCCTGTTACCGACTGGATGATGGGGACTCCTTAATTCAGTCGGGGCAGACTTAGGGTCCTGTCCTTTGTGTGGGGTAGTCCTTGGGTAGGAAATGTACGGCAGGCCTATGACCCTACCCTAGGACTATGACCCCATCAAATACCGTTCGTGCTCACTTTTGTTACTAGTTACCTTGCTGTTTTTGTAATTTCAGATTACAAAAACCTATATCTACCATCCATATTGCACTTGTATCACCATCTCTTCGCCGAACTAGTGCACCTATACAATTTACCATTGTATTGGGTGTGTTGGGGACACAAGAGACTCTTTGTTATTTGGTTGCAGGGTTGCTTGAGAGAGACCATCTTCATCCTACGCCTCCGGCGGATTGATAAACCTTAGGTCACCCACTTGAGGGAAAATTGCTACTGTCCTACAGACCTCTGCACTTGGAGGCCCAACAACGTCTACAAGAAGAAGGTTGCGTAGTAGACATCAAGCTCTTTTCTGGCGCCGTTGCTAGGGAGGCTAGGTAAGCGACACTCACCTCTCGGCAATGAAGCTCTTTTCTGGCGCCGTTGCCGGGGAGGTTAGCGCTTGAAGGTATACATTTAGATCTTGCAATCAAATCTTTTTGTTTCTTGTTCTTTCGCTAGAAAACTACAAAAAAATGGAATTGAGGATGCCTCATATGCTCCATCTTTTCAATGTCTTTCGTGAGCATGATGGGAAGGAAAATTGTGCTCAAGTGTTGAAAGAAGAATTACATAGAATGCTTGGCATAGAATATGTGAATGATGAGCATGATTGCAATGTTGTTAGCATGAATTCTTTGAATACCCATGATGCTAATGATATGCAAAGCCACAATCTTGGGGATGCTATATTTGATGAAGATGATCTTTTTAGTTCTTCCACTTTGAATGATCAAAATCATTTTGATGAAAGCATGCCCCCTATCTATGATGATTATTGTGAGGATACTTATGCTATAAAGAAGAGGGGTGATAAAACTTGTCATACTCTCGAGAACCCCTTTGATAAACCTTGCTTTTTCATTGTGGACACAATTTGTAGTGTTCAAGTCTTTTACGATACTCCCACTACTATTCTTGAGAATAGATTTCCTTATGTGGAGAGTAGTAAAATTCCTATGCTTGTAGATCATGAAAAGAAAGCCTTAGGTGCTGGTTATATTGTTGAATTCATTCACGATGCTACTGAAAATTACTATGAGAGAGGATCATATGCTTCTACTTATTGCAATAGTATCAAGCTTCCTCTCCATGTGTTGAAATTTCTGAAGCTATGCTTGTTTTGCCTTCCTATGCTGGTTGATTATTTCTCCAACAAGTTGTTTGTTCACAAAATCCCTACGCATAGGAAGTGGGTTAGACTTAAATGTGCTAGCCATATGCTCCATGATGCTCTCGTTGTGCTTCAATCCTTATCTCTTATGTGAGCATCATTGAAATCATCATGCCTAGCTTAGGGCGTTAAACAATAGCGCTTGTTGCGAGGCAACCCAGTGAATTTATCTTTTTCTTTTTGTTTCGTTGCGTCCACACCATCATAATTCTGTTATGATTGTGTCTTTTGTGTTTCTTTTTGTGTTTGAGCCAAGCAAAACCTTTATGACTAGTCTTGGTGATGGTTGTTTGATCCTGCTGGAAAAAGACAGAAACTTTTTGCTCACAAGGTTATTTTTCGTTTTTATTCAAAAAGAGATTTTGAGTTGATTCTTTTTGCTTCTGGTTTATATGCCTTTTTCCCAGACAGTCTTAATTGTTCGGAATTTTTGAGGTACCAGAAGTATACGAAGTATACAGATTGCTACAGACTGGTCTGTTTTGACAGATTCTATTTTTGTTGAGTTCGTTGCTTGTTTTGATGAAACTATGGATAGTATCAGGGGGTACTAGCCATGGAAAAGTGATAATACAGTAATCTAACACCAATATAAATAGAAATCAAGATTGCTACAGTACCTCAAGAGGTGGTAGTTTGTTTTCTTGTGCTAATGATATCACAAGTTTATGTTTAAGTTTTGTGTTGTGAAGTTTTTAAGTTTTGGGTGATGTTCTCATGGACGATGAGATAAAGAGTGGAAAGAGCTCAAGCTTGGGTATGCCCAAGGCATCCCAAGCCAGATTCAAGGAGACCAAAAAGCCTAAGCTTGGGGCTGCCCCGGGAAGGCATCCCCTCTTTCGTCTTCAATCCATCGGTAACATTACATGGAGCTATATTTTTATTCACCACATGATATGTGTTTTGCTTGGAGTGTCTTGTATCGTAGGAGTCTTTTCTTTTTGTTGTGCCACAATCATCCTTGCTGCACACCTTTGGAGAGAGACATGCACTCATCGTGATTTTGCTATATTGCTCATCGTGCTTCACTTATATCTTTTGAGCTAGATAATTTTGCTCTATGTGCTTCACTTAGATCTTTTAGAGCACGGCGGTGCGTGACTTGGTAGTTGGCTTGTGCTATGAAAGTAGTCCCAAAGGTGATAGGTACCCAAAGAGGATACAAAAACCTCCATCTTCATGTACATTGAGTAGAAAGAGAAGTTTTGATTACTCTCAATTAGTTTTGAGACGTGGATTTGGTAATATAAAGAGTTATGTTAGTAGGGTGTTGTGAATCTAGAAATACTTGTGTTGAAGTTAGTGATTCCCGTAGCATGCACGTATGGTGAACCGCTATGTTAGGAAGTCGAAGCATAATTGATCTATTGATTGTCATCCTTTGTGTTGCGGTCGGGATCGCACGATGGTTAACACCTACCAACCCTTCCCCTAGGAGTATGCGTTTAGCACTTTGTTTCGATTACTAATAGAAAATTTCGCAACAAGTATGTGAGTTCTTCATGACTAATGTGAGTCCATGGTATAGATGCACTTTCACCTTCCACCATTTCTAACCTTCCTCAAAACAGCCACCATACCTACCTACTATGGCATTTTCATAGCCATTCCGAGATATATTGCCATGCAACTCCCACCGTTCCGTCTCATGACTTGTGTCGTCACTCTCATTTTTCCATTGCATGATCGTAAGATAGCTTGCGATATGTTTCAACGTCATACGCCAAGCTAGATCGTTGCACATCTCGGTACACTGCCGGAGGCATTTCCTATAGAGTCATCATCGTTCTAAGCTTTGAGCTGTGAGTAAATAAAAGTGTGATGATCATCATTATTAGAGCATTGTCCCAAGTGAGGAAAAAAAAGAGGCCAAAGAGCCCAAATAAAAAAATAGAAAAAAGAGGCCCAAGAGCCCAAATAAAAAAAAAGAGAGAAAAAGAGAGAAGGGACAATGCTACTATCTTTTTCCACACTTGTGCTTCATAATAGCACCATGTTCTTCATGATTGAGAGCCTCTCATTTTGTCACCACCATATACTAGTGGAATCTTTATTATATAACTTTGCTTGTATATTCCAATGATGGGCTTCCTCAAATTGTCCTAGGTCTTCGTGAGCAAGCAAGTTGGATGCACACCCACTAGTTCTCCTTTTGAGCTTTCACATACTTATAGCTCTAGTGCATCCTTTGTATGGCAATCCCTACTCATTCACATTGATATCTATTAATGGGCATCTCCATAGCCCTTTAATACGCCGAGTCAATGTGACCATCTCCTCCGTTTTTGTCTCACAACCACCACCACACTCTATTCCACCTATAGTGCTATATCCATGGCTCACGCTCATGTATTGCGTGATAGTTGTAATAGGTTTGAGAAAGTAAGAGTGCGAAAACAATTACTTGGCCAATACTGGGGTTGTGCGTGATTTAAATTAGTTGTGTGAGGATGATGGAGCATAGCCAGACTATATGATTTTGTAGGGATAACTTCCTTTGGCCTTGTTATTTCGAAAGTTCATGATTACTTTGCTAGTTTGCTTGAAGTATTATTGTTTCCATGTCAATAGTAAACTATTGTTTTGAATCTTATGGATCTGAACATTCATGCCACAAGAAATAAGTTACAAAGGACAAATATTTTAGGTAGCATTCCACATCAAAAAATTCAGTTTTTATCACTTCCCTACTCGAGGACGAGCAGGAGTTAAGCTTGGGGATGCTTGATACGTCTCCAACGTATCTATAATTTTTGATGGTTCCATGCTATTATCTTGTCAACTTTGGATGTTTTATATGCATGAATATGCTATTTTATATCTTTTTTGGGACTAACTTATTAACTCAGTGCCAAGTGCCAGTTTTTTTTCCGTGTTTTTTGACCCTTTTTCAGAAGGAGTCCAAATGGAATAAAACTTTACGATGATTTTTTTGGACCAAAAGAGACCCCCGAAGGTTTGGAAGAAGGCCAGAAGAGCCATGAAGGAGTCACAAGCCCCGTAGGCGCGACCACCCCCTAGGCCGCACCTACCAGGCTTGTGACCTCCTCGTGGGCCCAACCGACGTAATTCCACCGCCATAAATTCCTATAAATACAGAAACCCCCAAAAAGAAACCTAGATCGGGAGTTCCACTGCCGCAAGCCTTTGTAGCCACCAAAAACCAATCTGGAGCCCGTTCCGGCACCCTGCCGGAGGGGGAATCCATCTCCGGTGGCCATCTTCATCATCCCGGCGATCTCCATGACGAGGAGGGAGTAGTTCTCCCTCGGGGCTGAGGATATGTACCAGTAGCTATGTGTTTGATCTCTCTCTCTCTCTCGTGTTCTTGAGATGTCTTGATCTCGATGTACCATGGGCTTTGCTACTATAGTTGGATCTTATGATGTTCTTCCCCCTCTCCCTTCTTGTAATGAATTGAGTTTCCCCTTTGAAGTCATCTTCTTGGATTGAGTCTTTGAGAACACTTGATGTATGTCTTGCACGTGTCTATCTGCGGTGATGAACTTGCGGGTTTGTGACATTGGGAACCTATGCATATGGGTTGGCACGCGTTTGATTCATGTGAGTACTCGATGTATGTTTTGGTGATCAACTTGCGGGTTCGTGACATTGGGAACCTATGCATAGGGGTTGGCACACGTTTTGACTCTCCGGTAGAAACTTTGGGGCACTCTTTGAAGTTCTATGTGTTGGTTGAATAGATGATTCTGAGATTATGTGATGCATATCGTATAATCATGCCCACGGATACTTGAGGTGACAATGGAGTATCTAGGTGACATTAGGGTCTTGGTTGATATGTATCTTAAGGTGTTATTCTAGCATGAACTCTATGAAAGAATAGCTTTGTGCTATTTTACTACGGACTCTTGAATAGATCGATCAGAAAGAATAACTTTGTGGTGGTTTCGTACCCGACAATAATCTCTTCGTTTGTTCTCCGCTATTAGTGACTTTGGCATGACTCTTTGTTGCATGTTGAGGGCTAGTTATATGATCCAATTATGTTATCATTGTTGAGAGAACTTCACTAGTGAAAGTATGAACCCTAGGCCTTGTTTCCACGCATTGCAATACCGTTCGTGCTCTTTTTTTTACTAGTTACCTTGTCGTTTTTGTAATTTCAGATTACAAAAACCTATATCTACCATCCATATTACACTTGTATCACCATCTCTTCACCGAACTAGTGCACCTATACAATTTACCATTGTATTGGGTGTGTTGGGGACACAAGAGACTCTTTGTTATTTGGTTGCAGGGTTGCTTGAGAGAGACCATCTTCATCCTACGCCTCACACAGATTGATAAACCTTAGGTCACCCACTTGAGGGAAAATTGCTACTGTCCTACAAACATGTGCGCTTGGAGGCCCAACAACGTGTGCAAGAAGAAGGTTGCGTAGTAGACATCAGTAGACGCCATGCTCAGAGTCACTCCGCTGGAATCCGAGCGACATCAGGCTGCTGTCCAGCATGCATTCCAGGCACGTGGTGCCTGTCGTAGTCCATACAGTGCCTTGGCGAGCTTGAAGACCTTGTGCTCGTGTCCAGCGAGCTCGAACCCCGATGGTTGCGCGACGAAGATCTCCTCCGCCAAGTCCCCGTTGAGGAAGGCCGATTTTACGTCCATGTGATGGACCTCCCACCAATGGTGGGCGGTGAGCGCGGTGAGGAGACGCACGGAGTTGAAACGGGCCATCGGCGCAAAAACTTCCTCGAAGTCTATGCCGGCGCGCTGCACGTAGCCCTTGGCTACCAGGCGCGCTTTGCACTTGATGATGGCGCCGGATGGGTCCTTCTTCAGCTTAAAGACCCATTTTAGGCCGATCGGACGCTGTCCAGTTGGTGGTTCCACCAGCTTCCAGGTGTCTTTGGCGTCGATCGCTGCGAGCTCCTCTCGCATCGCCCGCAGCCAGCACTGTTGTGCAGCAGCTTCTGGGTACGAGGCTGGCTCCTCCCCTGCGAAGAGACAGATCAGATCAGCAGTCTCATCGTCGTCCATGACGTCGACGAGATGCACATAGTCCTCTTCGTACCTGGTGTTGGGTTGGAGGATGTCGTCCTTGCTCCGGGTGAGCATCGGATGCCCACCCTGATCTTTTCCCTGGTCGCCTCCTTCTGGATCAGCCTCGGAGTGCGCCTCGCTTTGCGGCGCCACGTCCCCGTTCGCGGCCGAGTCCCCACGTGTCGGGCTTGGCATGACTGGCTCCCCCGCAGGTGCACTAGTCGCCGGTGACACCGCTGCTCCCCCATCCTCTGGGCACTCTGGCCGGGTGACGGAGACGGTATAGCTCACTCTGAACGGCTCTAGTGTCGGTGTGGAGTTGTCCCATTTCCAGCATGCGCCTTCGTCGAAGACCACGTCGCGAGAGACATGAACCCGCCCAGTCCCAGGGTTGAAGACACGGTAGCCCTTGGTTCCTTCCTCATAGCCAATGAAGACCATGGGCGTGCTCCAATCATCAAGCTTCTTAAGCATGGGCCTGGCATTCTTGACATGTGCAACGCATCCAAACACACAGACATGTTGAACACTAGGCTTTTCACTGTGACATACCTCATATGGCGTCTTCCCTTTGACGCTGCGTGTAGGGGATCGGTTCAGGAGGTAGACGGCAGTGGTGACTGCTTCCCCCCAGAACTTGGCCGGCATCCCCTTTTCCTTGAGCATGCTGCGCGCCATGGCGACCACTGTCTGGTGCCGCCTCTCCACCACCCCATTCTTCTGGGGGGTGTACGGCGTGTGAGTTGCCGCTTGACCCCGTCTTCTATGCAGTATTCCATGAACACCACCGATGTGAACTCGCCGCCTCGATTCGTCCGGAGCACGCGCAGAGGACGCCCTGCCTCCACTTCAACGGCCGCCTTGAAGCGCCTGATTGCGGCTTGGGCCTGGTCCTTGGAAGCCAGGAGGACCAGCCACATATACCTACTCCGATCATCAACTACAAGCAGGAAGTACCTCTTCCCTCTACAGCCGCACGGGTCACCATGCACGAGGTCGAGCAAGTTGTCGGCGCGCCACTTTGCCTGTTGTGGGAATGGTGCCCGCCGTTGCTTGCCGGCGAGGCAGGCGTCGCACAGTTCATCAACGTGGTCGATCTTCGGGAGGTCGCGCACCATCTCCTCTCGCGCCAGCTTCTGCAGCGCCTGGAAGTTCAGGTGTCCCATGCGCGCGTGCCAGCGCCAAGACACGTTGTCATAGAGCACATCCATGCATTGTGGCTGTCCCGGCTTGACACGGAGCACGTAGAGGCGGTTGCCGTTTCTGGAGCTTGGCGAGGAGTTGGCGTTGAGTGTCCAACACACGCAGCTCCCCGTGCTCAATGGTGATCCGGCAGCCGATCTCGTCCAGCTGCCCGAGCCTCACTATGTTCGAGCGCAGGCGGGGTATGAAGTACACCCTGGTGAGCACGCGCTGGCGCCCGTCTTGGCATGTGAACAACATTGTGCCACGGCCACAGATGTCCACCACGGACCCATCGCCAAAGCACACGCTTCCTCCCACACCGGTGTCCAGTTCGCCGAAGAGTGACCGATCCCGGTCATGTGATTGCTTGCGCCGGTGTCGAGGAACCACGCCGAGCCGTGACGCTCGCCGTCACGCCCGGGCAGCACGTCGGCGCATTCTTCGTTGAGCATGACGATCTCCGGAGGCGGAGTAGGGGGTGTCGGCTCCTCCGTGGCCTCCGTTAGGGCACACACCGAGGCCAGTAGAAGCGCAGGGCCGGCGTCGTCGTCGCCGGCAGGTTGCACCAGATGTGCCTACTCGCGCTTCCTGGTATTGCAGTCCCGGGTCCAGTGTCCCATCTTCTTGCAGTATAAGCATTGGTCCGTGGGGCGAGGTCCGCTGCGCGAGCCACTACCACGGCCGCGTCCTCGACCACCGCGCCCCCTGGAGTTGGATCCACGGGCGCCGTTGTCACCGTTGTCGCGCTCACAGTTCTTCCTGCGTGTGTCCCACTCCGCCTCCATCATCAGGAGGGTCCTAGAGCTAGAGCCGCCTTCGTCGTCGAGACCGTAGCGCTCCTCCATAGAGCGGAACCGCCCCGTCAGCTCCTCGGTCGTGAGAGTGCTCACGTCAAGCGGCATCTCGATGGTTATTGCCACCTAGGAATAGCGTCGTGGAACAACACGAAGGAACTTGGTGACTACCTTTGCATCTTTGATGTCGTCTCCGACGGTGCGCATGTTGTTGACGAGGGAGGTGATCCGCATCCCGAACGTGTCGACCAATTCCCCGTCCTTGAAGGAGATGGACTCGAACTTGCTGCGAAGGCGTTGTGCCGTGGCCTGGCATGCCCTCTCGACGCCCATCCTCAGCACTTTCATCGCCTCCCATGCCTCCTTCGCGGATGACTTGACGGCAAGGATGCAGTGCATGTCCGCGGGTACTGCACGCAAGATTGCCGCCATGGCCGCGCTATCCTCGCGCTCGACGTCATACCCCAGCTCAATCGCATCCCAAAGGCCCTGGACCTTCAGGTTGACCTTCATGACGAGTGCCCACTCGATGTAGTTGGTCGAGGTGAGCTCGGGCTAGACGAACGAGCCGCCGTCGTGCTCCCGCACGACGCGCTCCTGAACCACCACGGCGCGGCCGCTGCACCTGGTCCTACTCCTTCCCCATTGCAGCAACGGAGCAGTCACGGACCTGGCCGGCGAGCGAGCACTGTCGCGCTCATCAGCGGACTTGGTCGCAGGATCGGGTAATCGGGCTCTGATGCCACTTGTTGAGATCGAACGCGAGCGAGAGAGAGCGAGGTTTGTGTTGTGTGAACTTGCAGCTTTTCTTCCCGGCCTTCTGCCGTTTTATTTCATGCGAAAGCAAACGCTAATCACGCGATCCCCCACAAACGATTCCAACGTGCCATCCCATGTCCCCGATCTGTGAGTGTCGGTCGTGCAGCTCCTAGCTACTCGCCACGGTGCGCACGCCATGGTGGCCCTGGCCTACCTTTAGGAAAAGCAAAATAGATTCCTAACTGACGAACAAAGCTAACTGAAGAAGAAAAACAAACAGCCTATTGCTGTCTAACTGACGACGGTGCGTGACGGGTTTAACCTGACAACTGGAATGTTCGAGGCCTCGGTGATGAGGATAAGTGCTCTTTGGTTCGGGATACTATAACCTCCCGTCGCCCTAGTGTTGAGTGCTTGCAGAAGACTAAGCTGGAGGTCATGTCCAAGAGGAAGAAGAATTCCTTTCTTCCAACCTATCTTGATGAAATGGTGGTTGTTCCCTCTTCGGGCTCATCCGGTGGTCTTTTGGTGGCCTGGGATTCAGCCTCTATTTCTAGGCAGTCTGTGGCTGCCCATCGGTTCCACATTAAGGTCAGAATGGTCTCTATGGTGAGTGATTCATCCTTCTTGGTTACTATTATCTATGCTCCTTGCCTTGATCCGGACATGCCTCTCTTCTTTGATGATGTCCATTCTACTGTTGATTCAGTTGCAGTGCCTTGGCTAGCCATTAGAGACTTTAGTATGTACCGATCAGAGCACGAGAAATCCCGCGGCCGCATCAATTGGTCCATGATGAAGAAGTTCAGTTGTTGGATTCGTGATAATGGCTTGGATGACATCAAGATCAGTAACCACAACTTCACCTGGTCCAATAAAAGGGAATGCCCAGCACTAGTACGCCTTGATAGAGTTCTTGTTAATGCGGATGGAACATGGGGTTCGCCCAGACCTCCGCTTTCGCTGTCCCAACTGTTAATTGATGTCTACTACGCAACTTTATTATTGTAGACTCATGTTGGGCCTTCAAGCATGGAGTTTTGTAGGACAGTAGCAACTTTTCCTCAAGTGGATGTCCTAAGATTTATCAATTCTTGGGAGGTGTAGGATGAAGATGGTCTCTCTCAAACAACCTTGCAATCAATTACAAAAAATCTCTTCTGTCCCCAACACACCCAATACGATGGTAAATTGTATAGGTGCACTAGTTCGGCGAAGAGATGGTGATACAAGTGTAATATGGATGGTAAAATATATTTTTATAATATGAATAAATAAAAACAGGAAGGTATCAATTCATAAAACTTAGCACAAACGATATTTCAATGCTTGAAAATGAGGCCTAGGGTCCGTACTTTCGCTAGTGCAATCTCTCAGTAATGCTAATATAATTGGATCACATAACAATCCCTCAACATGCGATAAAGAATCACTCCAAAGTTCCTATCTGGTGGAGAACATAAGAAGAAATTGTTTGTAGGGTGCGAAACCACCTCAAAGTTATTATTTCTGATCAATTTTTCCAAGAGTTCATACTAAAATAACAAGTTATCCTTTCCGATCGATCTATCCAAGAGTTCATACTAAAATAACACCATTAAAAGTTCAAATTCATAATATTCAATCCAACACAAAGAACCTCAAAGAGTGTCCCAAGATTTTTACCGGAGAAACAAAGACGAGAACGTGCATCAACCCATATGCATAGATTACCCCAATGTCACCTCGTGAAGCCACGAGTTGAGTGCCAAAACATATATCAAGTGAATCAATACGATACCCCATTGTCACCATGGGTATTCATAGCAAGACATAAATCAAGTGCTCTCAAATCCATAAATGTATTCAATCCGATAAAACGGAATCTCAAAGGGAATACTCAATTCATCACAACAAGATAGAGAGGGAGAGAAACACCATATGATCCAACTACATTAACAAAGTCTGTGATACATCAAGATCATGCCATCTCAAGAGCACGAGAGAGACATAGAGAGATTAAACACATAGCTACTGGTACAAACCCTCAACCCCGAGGGTGGACTACTCCCTCCTCATCAGGGTGGCCGCCGAGGTGATGAAGATGGCCTCAGATGATGATCTCCCCCTCCGAAAGGGTGCCGGAACGGGGCCCCGATTGGTTTTTTGTGGCTACAGAGGCTTGCAGCGGCGGAACTTCCGATCTAGGGTTATTTCTGGGGGTTTCTATATTTATAGGAATTTTTGGCGTCGGTCTACCCACCACCCCACGGGCAAGGCCTCTGGCGCGCCCTGGTGGGTAGTGGCCACCTCCTTCACCTTCTGGTCCTCTCACGAAGCTTCTAGTGCCTCTTTTGTTCCAAAAAAATCGTCAAAAAGTTTCATTGCATTTGGAGAACTTTTATTTATGCACAAAAAATAACACCACGGTAGTTCTGCTAAAAACAACGTGAGTCTAGGTTAGTTTCATGCAAATTGTTAGATAAAAACGAGATCAACAAGACACGAGAGACACGGATTTTTACGTGGAAACCCTTGCGGGAGAAAACCACGGACGCACGAAGGCGCAATCACTATGAGGAGGAGTATTACAAGCACGAGACGACAGGTCATCCTTAGGTGCGACTACATGGAGTATATATGAGGGGCAATACATGAGAGTCCTTGGAGGACAAGTAAACAAGTTGTACTCGTACACGTCGGTACCAACGCAAAGGCCCACACCGTTTGTACTACGTCTAGTCCAATACGGTAGAATTTGGATCACAATTTAACAATCTCCACCTTGAGCCAAATTCCCTCCAGTAGTCGAAGAAAAGTGAATAACTCCATCCAAATCAGCTTAAAACACCTTGTGTGTCAAAGTCCATAGGACTAGTGAGAAATACCAACTAAGCCTGAGCAAAGCTCAAACTTATTGGTAGGAACTGGCTTTGTCATCATATCAGCAGGATTATCATGAGTACTTATCTTGCATACCTTCAAATCACCTTTAGCAACAACATCTCGAACATAGTGAAATCTGACATCAATGTGTTTTGTTCTCTCATGATACATTGGATTCTTTGTAAGATATATAGCACTTTGACTGTCAGAAAATATGGTAGGGCAAGATGAATCTCCACAAAGCTCAGTGTACAAACCTCTCAACCAGATAGCTTCTTTGCATGCCTCAGAAATAGCCATATACTCGGCATCGGTAGTGGAACAAGCCACAATAGACTACAAAGTTGCTCTCCAACTCACAGCACAACCACCAATGGTGAAAACATAACCTGTGAGTGATCTTCTCTTATCCAAATCACCAGCAAAATCAGAATCAACGAAACCAACAAGTCCATCTCCAGTTTTCCCAAACTATAAATAAGCATTAGAAGTACCTCGCAGGTATCTGAAAATCCATTGAACTGCATTCCAATGCTCTTTTCGAGGATTAGCCATGTATCTACTAACAACACTCAGTGCATAAGATAAATCCGGACGAGAACAAACCATGGCATACATAAGTGAACCAACTACACTCGAATAGGGAACTCTAGACATGTACTCAATATCTGCATCTGACTCAGGACATAAGGCTGATGATAATTTGAAATGTGCAGCTAACGGAGTACTTACTGGCTTGGCATTATGCATATTAAAACGACGAAGAACTTTATCAATATATCCCTTCTGACTGAGATATAATTTTCCAGATGGTTTATCTCTGGATATTTCCCTGCCAAGTATTTTCTTTGCTGCACCCAAATCCTTCATCTCAAATTCATTACTCAATTGCTTCTTTAGTTCATCAATCTCTGACATGCCCTTTGTAGCAATTAACATATCATCAACATAAAGGAGCAAATAAATAGCTGAACCATTGACAGTTTTCAAATAAATATAGCTATCATAATTAGACCGATTGAAACCTTGAGAGAGCATAAAGGTGTCAAATCTCTTGTGCCACTGTTGAGGGGATTGCTTCAATCCATAAAGAGATTTCTTTAACTTACAGACAAGCTTTTCTTTTCCAGGAATAACAAAACCTTCAGGTTGTTCCATATAAATATCCTCTTCTAATTCTCCATGTAAGAATGCAGTTTTAACATCCAATTGTTCAAGCTCAAAATCATTCATGGCAACAATACTAAGTAAAGTGCGAATAGAGCTATGCTTCACAACAGGAGAAAAGACTTCGTTATAGTCAATACCTGGAATTTGGCTATAACCTTTAGCAACCAACCTTGCTTTATATCTTGCCTCGTCATAAGGAGAAACACCTTCCTTTATTTTGAAAACCCCCTTGCAACGAATAGGTTTCTTCTCCCTAGGTAATCTTACCAAATCCCAAGTGCCATTCTTTTCAAGTGATTCCATCTCATCATGCATAGCAGTCATCCACCTATTACTATCACCAGAAATAATAGCCTCGGAATATGAAGAAGGCTCAGCATTACCTTCAATTTCTTCTGCAACAGATAAAGCAAAAGAAACAATATTCCACTCCTCAATTAACCTTTCAGGTGCATTAATACCCCGCCTAACTCTGTCACGTGCGAGATTCCAACTGGGTGGAACAATAGGCTGATTTGGAGTGACAAGTTCATCATCAAAGACGGGTTCATCATGTGCATCAATATTTTCCTTATCAGAAGTATCACCTAAATCAATAACATGCTCCACCTGAACAGTAGGTTGCTGAACAGTAGACTGATGTTCACTCTCAATAGGAACATTAGTAGATGGAACATCATGTAGCATAGCAGATTCACTAAAGATAACGTTTCTGCTAATAACAATCTTTTGTGTTTCAGGATTCCACAATTTAAAACCTTTAACACCAGACTTGTAACCAAGAAAGATACACTTAACAGCCCTAGGCTCCAACTTTCCATTATCAACATGAGCATAAGCAGTGCAACCAAAAACTCTCAACTGTGAATAATCAGTAGAAGAACTAGACCATACCTCAATTGGAGTTTTCTTATTAAAAGGAATAGATGGTGAACGGTTGATGAGATAACAAGTAGTGGAAGCGGCCTCAGCCCAAAAACGACTATGCAAACCTGCATTGGACAACATGCAACGGGCTCTGGAAATAATGGTCTTGTTCATACGCTCGGCAACACCATTTTGTTGAGGAGTATAAGGAACGGTGTGGTGTCTGACAATGCCTTCAGACTTGCAATAATTCCCAAATTGCTTAGAACAGAATTCCATACCATTATCAGTGCGAAGTATTTTTACCTTCTTTTCAGCTTGTCTCTCAATCATAATCTTCCACTCCTTAAAAGTTGAGAAAGCTTGCCATTTATGCTTCAAGAAATAAGGCCATACCTTTCTCGAATAATCATCAATAATAGTCAACATGTAACTAGCACCACCTAGTGACTTTTTGCGAGATGGTCCCCATAAATCAGAATGCACATAATTAAGAATACCTTCAGTTGTATGAGTCGAAATGTTGAACTTCACCCTCTTGTGCTTGCCGAAGATACAACGCTCAAAAAATTTCAATTTACCAGTTTGGTATCCTTTAAGAAGACCTCTCTTATTTAACTCTGCCAAACCAAGTTCACTCATATGTCCCAGACGCATATGCCAAAGGTTAGAAGCATCACAATCAGAATTCTTTGAAATAAGTGGAGTAGCGTTACCTGAAACCGTCAAACCTCGAAGGTAATAAAGACCATTGGTCGAACTTAAGTCACCTTTCATCACAATGAGAGAACCTTTGATGACCTTCAAAACGCTATCTCCACCTGAATACTTGTAGCCCTTTGCATCAAGAGCACTCACAGAGATAAGATTTCTCTTCATCTTCGGAATATACCGAACATCTATCAAAGTTCTGATTGTGCCATCAAACATCTTGATTCTAATGGAACCAATGCCTTCAATCTTGCATGGTGAATTATCAAAACCCAAAACGGAACCAGCAGCAGTAGTAGAATCAAAAGTAGTAAACCATATGCGGGCACATATGAAAAGTACACGTAGTGTCAAGTATCCGCTCATCATTGGTCTCAGCACATCCAGCAATAGCAACAAGCGCATCATAGAAGCTATCATCACGAGCAACATTAGCAGAATTTTCACCTTGTTTGTTACCTTTCGGTTTATACGTACCATTTCTCTTTTTCTTATTCTGCAACTTGAAACATTCTGAGATGTCATGCCCGTCTCTCTTGCAATATCTGCAAGACTGCTTCTTGTCTCTGGATTGCGACCGGCCCCTGTGGTCGTTCTTACTTTTGCCACGGTTTTCATTATGTGAGTTCTTCTCCTTTGTCATACCAAGAATACATAATCCCTTGGGTAACCTGTGCATGAATAATTTTTTGCTTCAAATGCATCTTGCTGGTGAGATCTTTTGTCACGCAAATCCCTTCCAGCTTTAACCATAGAGCGGCCGCAGTTTTCCCGCTCAAAACTTCCTGCAAAATATTATTATGCAAATGGAGTTGAATTTGTGACAAAACCTTACGATCCCTTCTTTTCTCCTCAGCAGTCCAATCCTCAATTCTATTCTTCCCAAAACTATCCAGTTGAAAAGGATCGAGATGGACCTAGAGGGGGGGTGAATAGGTACAAATCCAAATTTTAATAATTACTTAGCAATTTTAGGCAAAAGTGCGGAATATGAGTGTAAGCTTAATAATTGCTACGACAAAGAGTAAGCTATTTAGAGTGAAGTAAGACAAGCGGTAAACAATAATCAAATACAAGTATGTAATAAGGATTAACACAAGTAGAGAGTTAGGTTTAGGAATAACCGAAACTCCAAGAGAGACAAGGATGTATCCCGATGTTCACTTACTTGGAGGGAAGCTACGTCACCGTTAGAGGGGCGGATGTTACCACGAAGGAACACCAACGCCACGAAGGCTCACCCTATTCTCCCTTTGAGATAACTCCACGAAGGCGTTTCTCAACCACTAGTGGTAAGCCCTGAGGTGGCTTCCAAACCTTCACAAACTTTCCGGGGGATATCACCATGGTTTGATTCCTCTCCGAAGACTCCTACCGCCTAGGAGTCTCCAACCTCCAAGAGTAACAATATCACGAGGATTGCTCAAAACTTGCTCAAATCACAAATCGCTTTGGCGGGAAGGAGGAGAGGGAGACGATCTATCTTTTGATTGGAACAACACTCAAATGGACTCACAAATGCTCTTGGGATCTAGGATTTGGTGTAGACAAGAGTGAGTGAGAGGAAAGGTGTTCTTGGGTGTATTCTAGCTATGTTGACACCCTTTCACGAGGTGGGAGAAGAGTATATATAGTGGGGAGTGAAATCCAGCCGTTGGAGGTGCTTTAAGTCACACAGGGTCCGGACGTCCCACAGTTGCCAGAAGTCCGGGCGTCCGCGAGGGGTCGGACGTCCGACAGGGGTCGGTCGTCCGAGGCCTATAGACACGACTGGAACTATTTTGAATTAAACAGCGACCGGACGTCCGGAGAGGACCGGAAATCCGAGTTATACAACTCAACTTCTTCTGGTGTTAGGTTCCAGATTTCCGACGAGGGTCGGACGTCCAGCCCTCGGACGTCCGGAGGGATCCGGATTTCCGAGTTATAGAACTCACCTTCTACTAGTTCAGGGTTCCGGATTTCCAGGGCTTGGCCGGACGTCCGGCCCTCGGATGTCCGGAGGGAGCCGGATTTCCGAGTTATATGACTCACAAACTTCTGGTGAAGGGCTGCGGATTTCCGAAGCCTGCCGGTCGTCCGGCCCTCGGACGTCCGGAGGGAGCCGGATGTCCGAGGCAATAGACATGTTTTGATATAAGAACAGAGTGGAGAGTATGTGGTATTGGGTATGAAAGTAAATATGTGGTATGAGCAAGTTCATCGGAAAACCTGTGATCCCCTCTTAATAGTGTGGGATCCCTATACTCAATATGAGTAAACTCAAAAGACTAGTCTACATCATCTTTTCTTAATCCCGAGCCTTCTCGAAATATAAATCCCCAATCTTCTCAGACAACCTTTGGCACATAATTCTCAATCTACTAAAGTACTTGCCATCCTGAGATACACTCAACAAATAGGATTAGTTTCCTATGTATGTGTTGTCATTAACACCAAAAGACGATTAGGGGCATAGCATGCACTTTCAATCTCCCCCTTTTTGGTAGTTGATGACAACATATACATAGGTCTCAAAAGGATTTAACATACATTATAGTCTAGGAGATATTTAGTACGGAGTTCCCCCTTAGTATATGCATGATAATAAAAAAATCGAAGCTCCAATGGATCAACATGTAAAGATAATAGATCATCATAGAAGTAGTGGAGCAAGACATAATAGTCTATGATGATATCATAGCAATCCATAGCAAATCACAACCATTCATAAGTAGCCATACATGAGTTTATCCATTACATTAAATCTCCAAAGACTAAAAACTACGATACATTACTCCCCCTTTGGCACCAAGTACCAAAAAGGGAGCCATCAACAGTACCAATCACGCTCAGAGCTCATCACCATCATCATCAGCATCATCAGCCAAGCCATTGCCACCAGCCTCGTCAAGGAAATCAGACCACTCAGGACTAGAAGGGAAGCCAAAATCAGTAGGAGGAGGAGCAGGAGGGGCCTCATCATCACTCACATCAAGAGCACCCGAGGCTCTCAGACGAGCCTTGAGGGCATTCTTGGAGGAGACTAAGCGAGAAACCACGTCATGGGTTTGACCACACTGGAAGGAAACGGCCTTCATCAAAGCAGAATGTGCCTTGCCAAGGAATTTGGCAATGCGATCGAGAGGAGCGGAGCTAGATGAGGGGGTGGCGGCCCATGCAGCAGTGCGGCGAGTGGATGTGGAGGATGAGGGGGCTTTCTTGGGAGCATAGTCATCCGCCATGTGAGCAGGAATGACCCACTTGCGATGTGTGTGAGTGAGAGCCATAGAGAAATCAGCAACATGGTTAATAAGAGCCTGGATGAAAGGGGCGTGAGGAAAGGCTCGCTTGTACTGAAAGCTAGCAAGCCGAATCTCATGCCATAGAAAATGAGGCACATTGATTTTGCCCTTGGGGTGCTCGAACAAGTGAGACATGATGTCGATACAATAGCCACTGCAAGAACCCTTATCACCCATCTTGGGATAGATGGTGCGGATGAGACACTGAAAAATGATGAAATAAGGTGACCGCCAGATGGATACCTGGTTAAGGTCCTTCATGCGTTCATCGGCATCAAGCTCATGTAGTGGCTTGAGAAGATGCCCACACGCATCAATAGACTTAGGCGCATGGTTAGGATCATCCCTATGTATTTTGAAACCGGAATTGGGGAAACCCAGTGCGGCAACAAATGTATCATAAGAAGCTGTGAAGCGAACGTCAGAGGTGATCCAGCTGACAGTGTGGTCTGGGCCAAAATGGCATGTGGCATAGAACTGGTGAATGGCAGCAGCATTAAAGTCGCAATGAAAGGCAAACGGGGCGGCAAGCCCCGATGCCTCAATAAGCTCAATGGCACCCAGATATTTCGCCGGGTGCATGCGAATATGCTCAACATCAATAGAGTGATCAATAGATAACCCCTTAGGAACTATGACTGTGGTAAAAATGTCCGCCTGGACGTTTGTGCGGAAACTTGAGTCAGTAGAGTCACGTACGAGAGCGTATTGATCAATGTCGCGGCGGAGTGTAAGATATGAAGCTGCGCCAAGTGCGGTGAAGTTCGTGATAGCACAACCTAATGTGGCAGGAGGTTCTAGTGAGATGCGGCGAGCTTCACCTGCGGGCTGGGCAGGAGGAGGTTGTGGCATGTAGGACGCCTTGCGAGTCCCGGGCTTTGGCTTGGACCTTCGATCGACGTGCTGGACAGGAAGGTCCTCGGCGGCAAGCTCCTCCTCGAAGTCGGGGTCATCACCATCAGACGACGAGGGCAGTTGTGGAGACGGAGAACACCGGGCCGGAGAACGCCGGGCAGTCCGTTTGAAGGGACGAAGTGGCTCATCCGAGTCCGACCCCGTGTTAATAGGGGCGCGAGAGGATGAGCCAGCCACGGTCTTCTGAGCGGTGTGCTTGGTCTTGCCCATGGAGCACAAACACCTACGCGGATGAAAAATCCCCAAATGAGGAACGAACATGGAGATACATGGGAGAGAGAGAGATAATCAAAACAAACGCGAAAGGAGACGGAGGAGCGACCTGAGGACGGATCCCGCGAAGAATACGGAGGAAGGAGTGGAGGATCCGCGGAGGAGATTGGCCCGATCTCGAGTTTGACGGCGCAGGCAGGAGCTCCTCGAGCTGGCGGCGGCTGTGGTAGGGAAAGGGGGCGCAGAGGGTTAGGGCAAGAGCCCAGCCCCCGCGCCCAGATATATATATAGGCCCGAGGCGTCGGACGTCCGACAGGCGTCGAACGTCCGAAGGTGATTTTGGCAACGGACGACCGACACTGGTCGGACGACCGGAAGGGATTTTGCTGCCGGACGTCCGAGACCTGTCGGACGTCCGAGGAGGAGGAGGAGGCAGAGACTGATTCTTGGTTTTTTTTTGTTTTGATGATGAGATGATGACTTGCATGGTTTCGCACACAAAAAAATACGAACATAGTATCCTACAAGCATTACATGTATGAATTGATTTATGCGTACTTTGTAAGCTTAAAACGGAAAATTAAGACTCACTCCCCCTAAATGCATGCCCACATCAAGACACAGACATAATGTGAGTGTGTGTATGTGTGCAAGGTTTCAAGAGATGTTGTCAAGCTCCAAGATACCAAGTTCACGCCTAAGTTGACAGAACCTAGCTACGCTAAGTGGTTTGGTGAAAATGTCGGCTAACTGCATGTAGGTACCCACATAGGTAATATCAATGTCACCCTTTTGCACATGGTCTCTCAAGAAATGATACCTAATATCAATATGTTTTGTGCGAGGGTGATCAATGGGGTTCTCGGAGATCTTTATGGCACTTTCATTATCACGGAGAATAGGAACGTGTCGATACGTGATACCATAATCCTTTAGTGTTTGCCTCATCCATAGCAGTTAGGTTGCACAGCTTGCGGCTGCAATATATTCGGCCTCGGCCGTGGAGAGAGAAACACAGTTCTGCTTCTTCGAGGACCAACTTACCAAGGAGCGTCCAAGAAACTGACATGCACCGGAAGTGGATTTCCGTCCCACTTTATCACCGGCCCAATCCGCATCGGAATACCCAATAAGATCAAACTTTGCATCCTTAGGGTACCATAAGCCTAACTTTGGGGTGTGAACAAGGTATCTAAGAATATGCTTAACCGCCGTGTGATGGCTTTCCCTAGGGGAAGCTTGAAATCTAGCACATATACCTACACTTAACATGATGTCCGGTCTAGATGCGCAAAGATAAAGCAGCGAACCAATCATGGAGCGGTAAGTAGATGGGTCAAAAGGAATACCGTTTGTGTCTTCATTTAGAACTACATCGGTGGCCATGGGTGTCTTCGTTGGTTTAGCATTTTTCATATCAAATTTTTCAAGAATGTCCTTGAGGTACTTAGTTTGAGACAAGAAAATCCCTTCTTGAAATTGTTGTATTTGAAAACCAAGAAAGAACTTCAAGTCCGTGTTGAGTGACATCTCAAAGGTCTTGGTCATGGAGGCCGCAAACTTCTTGCAGAAATGGATGTTAGGAGAAACAAAAATGATGCCATCTACATAGATTTGGCATAAGATCAAATCACCATTTTCCCTCTTAGTGAAAAGAGTGGGATCGATCACCCCCACCACAAAGACATTATCGAGTAGGAACTTCTTAAGATGATCGTACCAAGCACGGGGTGCTTGTTTAAGACCATACAGAGCCTTGTGAAAGTTTATATACATGGTCTTTGTCATGAGGGTCAACAAACCCAAGTGGTTGTGATACATATACCTCTTCTTGTAGAGGACCGTTAATAAAAGCACTTTTCACATCCATTTGATGCAAAGTAAAACCATTGAAAGCAGCATAGGCCAATAAAATGCGAATGGACTCAAGACGAGCAACAGGGGCGAAAGTTTCACCAAAGTGCGAACCTTCAACTTGGGAGTACCCCTGTACTACTAACATTGCCTTGTTGCGTAGGACAGTCCCGTTCTCATCTTCCTTGTTCTTGAAAATCCATTTAGTTCCAATGACATTGTGTTCCTCACTTGGTCGTTCTACCAATGACCATACTTTGTTGCGTGTAAAACTGTTTAGCTCCTCTTGCATAGCAAGTAGCCAGTCATTGTCACACAATGCATCCTGAACCCTGTGTGGCACAGTACTAGAGACAAACGAAAAGTGAGCACAAAAGTTTGTTAATTGTTTACGAGTCACTCTACCTTCCGACACGCGTGTGAGGATTTGATCAATATCAACACGACCGGCCACACGTGGCATGATGGAGGTCAAGGTTTCACGAGGTTCGACTTTGTTTCCATCATCAACGTCCTCAACATATGGATCATTTATGTGCGGCGGAAGATATTCCTCTTCGTGTTGCACCTGTTGAGGTTCATCATCAAACATACCCATACTTTGGTCTACCTCTTGAAGATCAACTTGTTCTTGAGTGTCATCAGGGTGAGAGATATGTTCTCCCACTTGATCCTCAACAACTGGCATGATGTGTGTGTTAATATCTTGTGGAGGTACGGGCAGTGAACTGTCTTGAGGATGAGAGATACTCTCATCATCTTCATCATCATCATGGGGTCTTTGTTTCATGGGAAGAAGTGCACCTACACCCATGTTTAAGATATCTTGTGGGGAGTCTTCTTCACCTGCATCATCTAGATCAACTTGCTCCCCATGGGAGCGGTTAAATTCATCAAATGTCACGTCACAAGTTTCTATAACACAGCCAGTGGATTTTTTGTAGACTCTGTAGGTGTGAGAGTTTGACCCATAGCCAACAAAAATCCCTTCAGTTGTTTTGGATTGAAATTTTCCTAACTGTTCCCGTTTGTTGAGGATGAAACATTTGCATCCAAACACACGAAAGTACTTAACATTGGGCTTGTTCCCAGTTAGGAGCTCATATGGAGTCTTCTCCAATATTGATCGGAGGAAGAGCCGGTTTGATGCATGACATGTTGTGTTGACGGCCTCAGCCCAAAAACTGTGTGGTGACTTGTATTCGTCTAACATGGACCTTGTCATTTCCACAAGTGTCCAGTTCTTCCTCTCTGCCACACCATTTTGTTGAGGGGTGTAAGGTGCGGCGTCCTGATGTTCAATTCCCTCATCACTAAGAAATTCTTCTAGGGTGTAGTTCTTGAACTCAGATCCATTATCACTTCTTACTGCCTTGATGTCCTTCTCAAACTTCCGCTGGGCTTGTTTGGCAAAGTCAATGAAAGTGATCTTCGTCTCGTACTTGGACTTGAGAAAGAACACCCATGTATATCTTGAGTAATCATCAACAATGACTAGGCCATACTTTTTCCCTCCAAGACTTGCCCATGAAGGAGGCCCAAATAGATACACATGAAGGATCTCTAACGGCCTCGAAGTGGATACAATGTTCTTGGGTGGATGTCTTGATTGATGTTGTTTCCCAGCTATGCATACATTGCACACACGATCTTTCTTAAAAGATACATTTGTTAGTCCGATGTGATTGCCGTTTAAGAGATTTTGAAGATTTTTCATGCCAACATGGGCGAGCCGGCGATGCCACAGCCATCCCATGTCGGCCTTGGCCATTAGACAAGTTGTATGGAAGGTGCTCTCTTTCGAGAAATCAACCGTGTAAAGGTTGCCATCCAACTCTCCAACAAAGGCCAATTCAAGAGTATCTCTCTTAAATACTTTCACATCCGTTAGTCCAAATAATGTGTCATAACCGACGGAAGCCAATTGGCGAACTGAAAGTAAATGATATTGAAGAGATTGGACAAGCATGACATTTGCAATAGACATGTCATTAGTGATTGCCACCTTGCCCAACCCAATTACCTGCCCTTTCGACTCTCCACCAAATACAATGCTCATGTATGGTCGAATGGCTTGCATGAAGTCATAGAGCAAGTTACTATCTCCGGTCATATGATTGGTGCATCCACTGTCGATCACCCATTTGGCTCCTCCGGAGAAAACAGCCTGTAACGAATTAAGACTTGGTTTGAGGTACCCATTTTGTCATGGGGCCTTTCACATTAGTTACAAGAGTCTTAGGGACCCAAATAGCATAGAATCGAAATGCATTACGGGGGCCAACGAATTTAGCATAGACCTCTCCTTCCTTTGATTTGCGTAGTACATAGGATGGAGGCATGAATTCGGTTGTCTTGTTGTGAGTAGACGAACCCCTAGTGGCCGATCCACTCACAACCTTACCTTTCTCCGTGTGTCCCTCTCGTACAAATATTTCCTTAAGCGGAGTGGTACACTTGAGAGGGGATGCACTTTTCTTGGCAGTGCTTGGGTAGAACCCAAGCCCTTCCTTGGCGAAACCTCCATTGTGTCGACTTAAGATCTCATTGAGAGTCTTTTGTCCTTGTGCACATGTCATGAGACCTCTGTCTAGCTGTGCCTTTAACGAACAGTTTTCCTCAAGGATAGATGTCAGTTCACTACTAGAGTTAGTAGTACAGGTATCAACATTGATAATAGGTGAGGAGTAGGCCTTAGCTAGAGTGTCAAGATAAGTGACTTTAAGTGCCTCAAAACTCTTTGTAAGAACAGTGAGTTTCTCTTCCTTGTCTTTGAGAGACAAGAATAGACGCTCACAGTCCTTAGAAAGGGAAGCATGAGAGTTCACAAGTTGGTCTTTATCATTTAGTAATTCTCTGCACACAGATTCAGCCTTTTTCAAGGAGGCAAGATCATTAGCATGTTTATCAAGGTTTTCACCTACTTTTGAACATAGTGCATCATTTTGTGCTTCCTCATACATGACTTTCTGCTCAAGGAGTTCATTTCTTTCCTTCTCCTCGGTGACGAGGGTTTCGAGTTCCTTGATGGTATTGGTGTGCTTACTCACCATTTCCATAAGTATGCGAAACATAGTGAGCTTCTTTCCTTTAAGAGAGCACATAAATTTGTTTATTTTAGCAAACATGGGATGATCTAAGTCATTATCCTCATAGTGATCTTCCGCATCAAGATACTCATCAGAAGGAGTAGAAACTAGACTGAAAGAGTTTAACCGTGGAGTTACCTTAACCTTATCATGGGAGCTTTGGTCTTCCTCATCTCCCATGGCAGTCTTTGCCATCAAACAATTGTGAGCGTTGCCCTTGTAGTCCTTCATATAGTTGTAGTGAACAACATCACCACTTTTGTTGACTAGCCTCAAGGTGCTTTGTGTATCCTGAGCTACTCCGGCAACTCCACCAACATCTTCTGGATCTGATTCTTCTTGTGCAACCATTGCTCTTCCATCTGTCCTCTTCAACTTGGAGTTCATAGGGTTTGGCAACTTCTTCTTTACAAAGGTCTTTGGAAACCTTGGTTTGTCTTCTCTCTTCTCATAAGGGCAGTCGTTGGAGAAGTGGTTGGTTTCCTCACAGTTATAGCATTTCCTTACCTTCTTCTTTGGGAATCTTCCCTTGAACTTCCTGCACTGAACTTCTTTACAAAGAGAGCAATGTCCTCATAAGATGGGCTTTCATCAGAGTCAACATCATCACCATCTTCGCAGTCATCATCACCCTCTTCTTCTTCACTTTCTTCTTCGTCACATTCATGCTTGGCTTTCAAAGCAAGATTGATCTTTGATGTTGAAGTGCCATGCATGGCAAGGTGTTTTGTTGCATTTGCCTTTGACTCTTCAAATAATTGGAAGGTGGATATGATGTCATCCGAAGTCATTTCTTTGAACCCATGATGCTGCCTCATGTCCCATACCATTTGATGGTGATACGGAGCAAGAGCGTGAAGTAACTTGTCCACAAGAAATCTCTTGGTCAGATTGAAGCCATCTTGCATCTTGTCACAGTCACATGACTCAATGTCCGCGGCGAGAGTCATGAGCCGTTCTAGTAGTTGATTGGGAGATTCACCATTTCCGACACAGAAATTCTGTAGTTGCCCCTTGGCAATTTCATGTTGAGCAAGCCGAAGAGTGGAGGTACCAGTCTTGGTCCTTATGATGCTATCCCACAGTTCCTTGGCACTTGTGATGTGAATGTATGGTCTTCGTTGCTTGTCATTCATTCCTTTTCTTATGCACATGATCGCAGTGTCATTGAGATGCTTGTCATAAGTTTCTCTGGGCGTGAGGGACCTTGGATCTACAGGATTGTACCCATGCTCGAGGATGTCCAACATCTCATCATTGGCGTACCTAAGATGATCCTGCATACCAACTCTCCAGAAAGCAAAATCGGAATTGTCATCAAGCAAGGGAGGTTTTCCTCCAGGATTGTACTTAGGTTTCTCAATTTGAGATCTAGCATAAAGCCATGGAACACTGGTTTGGTTCCTCTCCGGAGGTGGTTGGCCAAATGAAGTACCGTGCACATGGGGCCTTGAGGCCCTCGGGAACGTGGTTGTCCCCGTGGTTAGTGATGCTAGTCTCATTTGGACCATGGCCTCAAGAGAAGCATCATGCTCCTCTTTTTGCTTGGCAAGGGCCCGTTCCAGGTCCTCAGAGGTGAAAGACTTGACTTCCGAGGAAGTCCGGTCCCTCTGCACTGAGCTACCGTAGCTGGATCCACGTCCATCTCGCTCTAGGGCGGTTAAGCCACACGAATAGAGCACGAGGCTCTAATACCAATTGAAAAAGATCGAGATGGACCTAGAGGGGGGTGAATAGGTACAAATCCAAATTTTAATAATTACTTAGCAATTTTAGGCAAAAGTGCGGAATATGAGTGTAAGCCTAATAATTGCTACGACAAAGAGTAAGCTATTTAGAGTGAAGTAAGACAAGCGGTAAACAATAATCAAATACAAGTATGTAATAAGGACTAACACAAGTAGAGAGTTAGGGTTAGGAATAACCAAAACTCCAAGAGAGACAAGGATGTATCCCGATGTTCACTTCCTTGGAGGGAAGCTACGTCACCGTTAGAGGGGCGGATGTTACCACGAAGGCACACCAACGCCACGAAGGCTCACCCTATTCTCCCTTTGAGATAACTCCACGAAGGCGTTTCTCAACCACTAGTGGTAAGCCTTGAGGTGGCTTCCAAACCTTCACAAACTTTCCGGGGGATATCACAATGGTTTGATTCCTCTCCGAAGACTCCTACCGCCTAGGAGTCTCCAACCTCCAAGAGTAACAAGATCACGGGGATTGCTCAAAACTTGCTCAAATCACAAATCACTTTGGTGGGAAGGAGGAGAGGGAGACGATCTATCTTTTGACTGGAACAACACTCAAATGGACTCACAAATGCTCTTGGGATCTAGGATTTGGTGTAGACAAGAGTGAGTGAGAGGAAAGGTGTTCTTGGGTGTATTCTAGCTGTGTTGAACACCCTTTCACGAGGTGGGAGAAGAGTATATATAGTGGGGAGTGAAATCCAGCCGTTGGAGGTGCTTTAAGTCACACAGGGTCCGGACGTCCGGCAGTTGCCGGAAGTCCGGGCGTCCGCGAGGGGTCGGACGTCCAACAGGGGTCGGTCGTCCGAGGCCTGTAGACACGACTGGAACTATTTTGAATTAAACAGCGACCGGATGTCCGGAGAGGACCGGAAATCCGAGTTATACAACTCAACTTCTTCTGGTGGTAGGTTCCGGATTTCCGATGGGGGTCGGACGTCCGGCCCTCGGACGTCCGGAGGGATCCGGATTTCCAAGTTATAGAACTCAACTTCTACTGGTTCAGGGTTCCGGATTTCTGGGGCTTGGCCGGACGTCCGACCCTTGGATGTCCGGAGGGAGCCGGATTTCCGAGTTATATGACTCACAAACTTCTCGTGAAGGGCTGCGGATTTTCGAAGCCTGCCGGTCGTCCAGCCCTCGGACGTCCGGAGGGAGCCGGATGTCCGAGGCAATAGACCTGTTTTGATATAAGAACAGAGTGGAGAGTATGTGGTATTGGGTATGAAAGTAAAGATGTGGTATGAGCAAGTTCATCGCAAAACCTGTGATCCCCTCTTAATAGTGTGGGGTCCATATACTCAATATCAGTAAACTCAAAGACTAGTCTACATCATCTTTTCTTAATCCCGAGCCTTCTCGAAATATAAATCTCCAATCTTCTGAGACAACCTTTGGCACATAATTCTCAATCTACTAAAGTACTTGTCATCCTGAGATACACTCAACAAATAGGATTAGTTTCCGATGTATGTGTTGTCATTAACACCAAAAGACGATTAGGGGCATAGCATGCACTTTCACGAGTGCATCATCAAAGTCGGCCTACGCCAACAATGCCCGCATCTTGACTTGACATAGGGTAAACCTTGTGTCACGGTCCAGCAGCGAAAGATCGTACTTCATGAAAGCCATGAGTAGATAAATCTGTGTACACAAAGTAGTACAAGCCGGCAGAAAATTCTTAACAGAATTAATATGCGGATAAAACGGAATAGGATAAATATCACCGGGTAGCTCTCGGGTAGATGTAGCAGTTGAAGGGAAAAAACTGATCTACTAGTAACTAGCACTAGTCTGCTCCTTGACGTGCTGATGGATGAATCAATGGATCAAGTGATTGCGTGGAACAGTCGCAAGCAGCAGCACAGCGGACAGCGTTTCCTGGACGTATGCGGCAGAAACAGCAACTCGGCGGATGCTTTGGATAGCCTCGGGGCCACGGCAAGGATCGCGGGCTGAAACTCCGAGTGATTAACAGAGCGGCTTCGCGTATCGGACGGACTAATGTACAGCAGCTGCAGCAGAAATCCTGTCGAACATGGAGTGGAAATTGATCCGGACGGATCGCCAGTGACGCGTGCGGTGGCGCACGAACCCTAGCTTTTGGTCTCAAATCTCGTATACTATAGAACCTCAGCTCTGTATACCACTTGTTGAAGGCGCAATCACTATGAGGAGGAGTATTGCAAGCACGAAACGACATGCCGTCTTTAGGTGCGACTACATGGAGTATATATGAGGGGCAATACATGAGAGTCCTTGGAGGACAAGTAAACGAGTTGTACTCGTATGCGTCGGTACCAACGCAAAGGTCCACACTGTTTGTACCACGTCTAGTCCAATACGATAGAATTTGGATCACAATTTAATACAAATCATATTAAAAACATATAAAATTGTTATAAACATGGCATGAATACTTCATAAACTATAGATACGTTGGAGACGTATCATTACTTCTGATCATGTGCCCATCCTGGTTCAATTCAGCTTTGAGACTATTAAAAGCATCTTGTTTCGGATGCAAAATCATTGTCTTATGATGGAGGACACAATAAACATTATTGTTGATGGCTGGTCTCGAGGAACTAGGCACTTTCAGTCTTCCGCCTCTCTTATCAGCTTCAAGTTGAGACGTATCCGTGCAACCCTAATGAAGTGGAAGCGGAACAGAGCTAGCCTTGATCTGTTGATCAGTATCAACAATGCAGTGGTTGAGTACTTGAATGCTATTAAGGAATGATGCATGTTATATGCCCTAGAGATGACCTGAAGAAAGTTTGCGTCTGCCAAGGCTAAGCAGATTATTGTATGGCAGTCTGCTATGTGGCGTAGAAAGGTTAAGTTGCATTGGTGTGTCTCTGGTGATGAGAGCAATAGATTCTTCCATGCCACAGGCAATTGTGAGAACAGACATAGCAAGATCAGAGTTATAGTTAATGAAGACGTTGAATTTTATGATAACCCACAGAAGTTGCGGCTAGCCACCAACTACTTCTCTGAGTTGTTGGGACAATCTTCGCCCTCGATGCCAACGGTTCAGCCCAACGCAGTTGTGACAATGTTGACCTATCTTGCCTTGCGACAGAATTCTCATGGGAGGAGATTTTGAGTGCTATTAACCACTCACCAAATAACCGGAGTCCTAGTCTGGACGGCTTCACGAACGAGTTCTACAAGGCTTTCCACAGTGTCTTGTTTGTGGAATGATCTCCAACACTTCTCTAAGTTTTATCACCATCAGGTGGATCTCGCCGGGATTAATACAACTTTTATTTCACTTCTTCCCAAGAAGGATTCACCGCTTGAGCTTCGCAATTACAAGTCAATCTCAATCGCTCATAGTGTGCTAAAGTTAGCTAGCAAAGTCCTTACCAGATAGCTGTAGTGTCAGATACCACAGTTAATCCATTCACTTCAGTCAGGTTTTGAGAAGGGTCGATCTATTGTGGAGAACTTTGCTATGGCAGCCGACATGGTCCAAACAGCCCACACGAGACACTTGCCCAATTGTCATTCTCAAGCTGGACTTCCAAAAGGCTTTTCACACCGTTACTTGACCGTGCCTTTTTAGTATTATGGAGGCTAGGGGCTTCCCTCACACGTGGATCAACTGGATTACTTCTCTTTTGTCCACTATGAGCTGCCGAGTAATGGTTAATGTCGAACTTGGTGATCCCATTGTCATGAAGAGAGGGTTCACACAGGGTAATTCTATGGCCCCTTACCTGTTCATTTTGGTTGCTGATGTGCTGCAACGGCTCGGTTGTACACAGTTTGAGGCAGGAAATTTGGTACAGCCGCTTGGTTCAGATAGGTTGTTCCCGGTGTTGCAGTATGCGGACGACACCCTACTGATCTTCCATGGTAATATGCAGCATGCCACTATCATCAAGCAAATCTTAATGGCTTTCTCAGATTTCTCGGGCTTGCGTATTAATTTCCACAAAAGTACCCTAATTCCTATATGCTTGGACACTGATATTACCTCTGAGGTTGTTGCTTTGTTTGGCTGCCCAGTTTCATCATTCTCCTGCACGTACCTTGGTATTCCCTTGTCCTTGCACAAAATCAAGCACGGTATGCTTCTGCTAGTGATACACAGGGTCAACAGGAGGTTGTACGGCTAGTTTGCTTCTTTCTGTCATGGGGAAGTCGTCTTACTTTGATCAACTCCATGCTTGCCAGCATCCCGAGCTACTTCATGAATTGTTTTTTGTGGCCCAGGGAATCCATTGCTAAACTTGAGTGTTTGCTTTGGGCATTTTTTGACAGGGCAAGAATCATGTTAAAGGTGGTCATTGCCTCGTGGCCAAGGTGCTCTGGTGGGTTGGGAGTGAGGGATTTATGTGCGCACAAGCAAGCTATGTTATGTAAATTCACAACAAAGGTACTGCAACACTCTGGGTGTTCCCTGCTTCGAGTGGTTTGCCTCACAATATTGTCATAACCACATACCACAAGAATATAGCAGAAGGGACACACCCACATGGAAGTGCTTCAAGAGTTTTATCCCCATGGTTCTTGCTGCTTCTCGATGCGCTCAGGGCTCTGGGAGGTCAATATCCTTCTGGCATGATTCCTGGCTGGATGTCGGGCGCTTGCGGTTTGAACTTCCTACCTTGTTCTCCTATGTCAAGGACTTTGATTGCTCGGTTGCCTCACAGTTCTCCAACGGAGTTTGGGACATTCATCTGCATCCCAATCTCTCACAATCGGCCGCTAGGGAATTGCATCACCTACATTTCTTTTTGTTGGGTGTTTATCCATGAGCAATGAATCAGGAAGTAAGTAAGCACTGCTTATATTTATCAACTACTAACTTTCAGAGGTGTATCCTATGAGTTTGAGAAGTTGGTCCGGGGCCCCATTATTCCTCTCAAAATAGGATATTCCTTTGGCTAGCCTTCTGGGGACGTCTGAAGACTCGGGACAACATGGTTAAGAAGAGTAAATTGCCAAAAACTACCACAATTCACGCAACCGTGTCCAGAAGCTACCACAATATGATTTTGTCCCAAAAACTATCAAAATCAGACTAATCGGTGGTAAAAAACTATCAAAAGTTTTAACTGCCCGTTTTAGCTCGTTTAACCGTTTTCCTGGCAAGGCCGGCCCACATGTCAGGTGCCCCGTAATCTAGGTCTTGATGCTGGCGGTGGTCCTCGCTGAGACCCGCGGCCGCGGCACGCCAAGCAGATCTTCACCTTTGCCGACACCTTCCGGGGCCGCTACAACGACTCCGTGCAGTGCGCCAAGAAGTTCTACCCCTCTGCCTCCAGCTACCAGGACAAGCTGCTCTAGGGCGCGGCATGGCTCTAGGAGGCCACCGACGACGAGGACTACCTCGACTACGTTGCCCGCAACGCCGAGGGCTTCGGCGGGACCGGTTGGTCCGTGCGTGTGTTCTCCTGGGACAACAAGTACGCCGGCGTCCAGGTGCTGCTCTCCAAGGTGCTCCCTGCCGGCGGCGGCGAGGGCGACTACGCCAACACGCTCAAGCAGTTTCGGGCCAAGGCCGAGTTCTTCATGTGCGCATGCATCCAGAAGAACGGCGACAACAACAGGTCCCAGGTGGACTACGTCCTGGGAAAGAACTCGCTATCCATGAGGACGCGTGAGCTCGACGGAGTCGCACGGCTTGGAGATCATGAAGCTGCAAACCGGGGGAGGACGGACGCCTGAGGCGCCGGGTTGTTGCTCAGCAGCATGGCCGAGCCCGGCGGCGCGGCGGCGAGGCGGCCTTCGAGCTCTCCGTGCTCTGCGACGAGACACACATAACCTGTTCGATATAATGCACATGAGGATGGAGAGAGGTGGACGAAAGGTCTGACGTGTGGGTCCTATCTATAATAACGGTCAACCTGACTTGTGGGCCCAGCATGTCAGAAAGGTGTTTAGAAGAGGTTAATGGAGCAGTTTTCACACTTGGTAGCATTTAGCAACGGATTAATAAAATAGTGATAGTTTTTGGGACAAAATCATATTATGGTAGCTCCTGGACATGGTTGCACGAATTCTAATAGTTTTTGACAATTTACTCTGGTTAAGAAGCACTGGTCGTCTGTTGCTACACATGTCGGTTGTGATGTCTGTCGAGCTCTTGAATCCATCATCCACTTGGTTCTGCGCTGCACCCATGCTTTTCTTCTCTAGGACAAACCGAACGTCATTGATGCCGCTTGGAGGTCCTCTAGCCTGATGGATTTTGCGAGTCGTGTTAATCCGGCTTGGCCTGTTGCTAGTAAATAACACATCCTTTTTGCCGCGTGCGCTGTCACGCTATGACATGTCAGGACTGACATGGTGTTTAATCAGAAGATTTGGACGACCTCTTATACTTGACTTTACACATCACAACTGCTTACACTTTGGAGTAACAGGGCTAGGCGGGAAGAGGATAAATCAGCGTTGTTATCTTGTGTGCCCTTCACTTCCTTCTTTGTACCCAAACCCACACAGTTTATGACCCCCACACCACGGTGCATAATATAATCTCATGTAATTGAACTAGGGTTTTCATGCTCCGGCCTATCACCCTGCGCGTTTGTACCTGAACCCGCTAGCCAAACCTGAACCGAACCGAATTATCCGAATTGTCGGGTAATTCGGGTATCGGGTAAGGGTTCGGTTCTCATTTCTTAACTATTCGGTTTTCGGGTTAGGGTTCGGGTTCTAGCATGGAAAACCCGAAATATCCATACTACCTAAATTATTCATACTATTTAAAATTTTCATGCTATTATTACACTAACTTGTTACCCATACTAACTAAAATACTCATATTACCAAAAATACCCATACTATCCGAGTTATTCATATCAACAGTTGATGTATGCTCAGAATTATTTTGGTTATTTTGGGTACCCGAATTAGCCGAACCGAAATTTTGGATAATTTGGGTTCGGATATTTCTTTGACAGAAATAATTTTGGTTCTCATTTTTGAATACCCGAATTACACATAAACCGAACTACCCGAACCGAAATAACCAAAATACCCGAATGCCCAGGATGACCGGCTTGCTTTGAAATATACAAGGTAGAAAATAATATGCCTTTCATTAAAAAAAGGATCATGATGTCAAGCCAATGTCGTGAATTCCTTAGGGACGGTTCTTTTGGTCGATTCTTTCATAATCTCTTTCCTCCCCAGCTTCTTCGAAAATCATTATTTTATATCTTATATAATCCTAACTAATTAAATCTTATCTAGATAGAATTGTAAATAAATAAATATAAAATGACGGTTCCGAAAGAATCTACCAAAAGAATCGTCCATAGCCTCGTTTTTTTTGGGAAAAGATAACGCTCACACGTTTGTACTTCGCCCACACGCGTCTTTGATTCTATTTTATACGCATCTTGAAGGAATCTATGGAAATTTCTGTGCCACGTAGGCATTATCGTGTGTGTGGGCGTTAAAGAGTTCGCCCACACGACTCACAACATGCGGTTTGCCGGCTGTGCCTGTGGGTGAATCGTTTTCTGCCCACACAGGCATCACCTAGTCCACCGCGTGTGGGCGGACTGCTCTTCGCCCACACATTGCTCGTATGTTGCTAGATGGCAACTGTAGTGCACGTACGTTGTGACAGCCCGATGCCGGCATTCCAGAAGATTCCCCTTCCATTCCGTTTCTGTCGGATGGTTATTTTCTTTTATCGCATCATTCGCATCATCTGCATTGCATCGGCACCTCCGTTGCCGCCAGTTTTCAAAACTTGCATCCGTGTTAGTTGTCGGTTCTCGTCGTTGTCCATTCTGAGCCCGACCACACACGCACGCGCCCACGACATTGTTTAAATCTTGTTTTCAAAAGTGTGCGTAAAACTTTCTCTGATTGGGTTCAAATTTGACGTGCGGTCTTATTTTAATATAACTAGGCCGCGTGTTGAATTTTGTCGCGATCGGAGACCGTCTGGTACCCGAACGGTCGACCGTAGCGGCACCGTATTCGGTCTACCGTCGGACGGTTATCGGTGTTTTAAAAATCGTTGCCACGTCGCCCGTTTCCCCTCTCGTCTCCGGATACCTACTCTACACGGCCACTTAGTCCGTCCCGCGTTCGGAATCGTTCGATTCCAACCGCGCGGTTGGATCCGGAACGAAATTCCGGTTAACCTAGCCCCCCATTTGTTTATATATAATCCCCGTGCATATTTTAGACAGCCACCACCCTCTACCTCGGGATCCGCGCCCGAAACCCTAGCCCCCCAATCTCTCTCTCCTCTGCCAGCCACCGCGGGCCCGCACAGCCCATCACAGGCCCGCTCGGGCCCAAATCGCCGCTGCCGCCTCACGTGCTGCTGGGCTCCCCCGTGCCCCGTGCTCCCGGGCTCCCCCGTGCCCACGCCGCCCCCAGGCTTCCCCGTGCCCCGCCGCCGGCTGCAGCTCGCCGGAGAGCCGAGCCGCGGCGCCTCGCCGCCGTTCGCCGCCTCCCTGTCCCAATCTGCGTCGCAGCCGCGCCGCCCTCTGCCTCCAGCAGCCGCCACCCCGCCTCCCTGTAGCTGCGCCCCCGCCTCGCGCCAGATCCGGCGAGCAGCCGCCCGGATCCGGCCGCCGCGCCCTCGCTGGACCCGCCGTGGGCCTCGCCGGCCTGCCCTGCGGGGACTTCTCCCCGTGCGCCAGCGCCGTCGGTTCCTGCTCCTCGATCCAGACGAGATCGAGGGAGCGCTAGCCGCCGCGACGACCTGCTCGCTCGCTCCACCCCCCCCCCCCCCCCCCCCCGCGCGCATGGGCTCCCATAGTACCACCAACCGTTGCGGCCCACGAAGCCAGCAGCCGGCCCAGCTGCTCCGCCAGCCGAGGCCCATCGCCCCAAGTCGGCCCGAGCCGCCAGCCGCAGCCTCCTTCGCCCGCGGCCACATCCAGGTCGGCCCATGGTAACCCCGCCCCTATTCCTCGCTCCGAGCGCCCTTTAGCTTCATTGCTCCCTGTAGGCCCGGTTAGAATAATCAGTATTTTTGGAATTAGTATATATTCTAGAGAAATAGACGTATAATAAAAACCCCATAACTCTTAAACCGTAAGTCGGATCGCGATGATTTGTATATGGTTTTGGTGTAGAATTTCACGTAGAATCCGAATTTATCACTTGCATAATTGTTTGACGTCGTTTAGCGTGTCGTATGCCTAGAAACACGTGTTGTTCCAATAGGATCCGTACCGTAGTTATTTCTCGTGCGTGTCCGGGTTGCTCGAATGCCTTAGATAAAATGTCCATGTTTTAGGAACACATTTGCCATGTATTTTAGAGCAGTCATTGGTGTTTTTGCGTGTAGGGATTTGTCTCTAGTTTATTTCCCGTGTTTAGGATTATATCTCGCATTTACGTGTGGCATTATTATTATTTTTGTGTTGCAACCCCACATGTTTTATATGTTTTCGGGGTAGAAAAATCCATGGGATTTTTTTGTGTAATTAGTTTTAGCTTTTGAGCAAGTTAGTTCGCGCGATATTTTACCATGTTGCCCTTTTTTTTATTTCGTAGGATTTAATCTGTGCTTCATTTGAAGGAGATGTCAACTAGGGAGTTGTTCTTTGATGTATAATTCTAGCCCCTGGTATTTTTGGTTGCAATAGAAATGCATGTTTAAGTGTGGTTTGCTTGGTCTCAAGTTGCTAAAAATAGTGTTGTTTTAGAGATGCTGAAATATTTCTAAGTCTGGAATATGTTATATTTTGTTGTTGTCTTGTCTTGCTTCTATTTTGTGATATGTAGCTCTTTTGAGGTTTGTGCAATGGAGTTAGTTGTAGACCATGTGATTCTCTAGCATGTTGTGAATTTTCATGCCATTTGGAGTCATGTAGCTTATGGTTTTGCTGCTGTCAATATGCCTTTAGATCAAAAACTGCACTTTCATGAAGTGTTATTTTCACTAAGTCTGAAATTGTGTGTGGGAAGCCATTTTGTGACTTCTTTCCCTAGTGATCCATGATGCCATGCTAGTTGTTGTTGGTTGTATGTTGTAGTGATTCTTACCCTCTTTCGTGTTATGTCTTGCTTGTGCATATTGGAGTTGAGTAGCTCGTAGTTGTGGGGTGTAGAAAATGCTATGTGGCTGATTTTGGCATATTGTAGGGATTTCTTGTTTTGCTCGTAGTTTTTGAACCGTTGCTCCGATTTGATCGTGTCCTATATGGTACTTGCTTAGAATCTCGTGTAGTTTCATTTTCTCTTGTTGGTTGTATGTTTTTAGGTGCTCGTGACCGTCGTTGCACACATATTGCATTCATGCCATCATATCTTGCGGTGCTTGTATCTTTTGAACCGTAGCTCCGTTGGAGATGTTCTCTATGTGTAAATTGCTTGTAACAACGCGTAGAATGACGTGAACCTATTTATTTTTCTGTTTAACAACTAATTAAATGTGTTAGTTCAGACCTGGACAGAATTGTAAATTAACATGTGAGGTCGTTTCAGAGATGCTATATGTCATTTCCGACCTCATTTAAAATGCCTAGATAGGTAGTTTAATTACACTTCACCTCTTGCCATGTTTAACCACATTTAATATTGCCGTGTACCTAATCGAGATAGAACTAAATAACTCATACGTGGAGTTTCGTCAATATGCAACTCGTTGCATATTGAACTTCACTTAAGGTGTAGTGTTTGTTTGTGTGAATTGTCATGTCGTGTCTTGCATGTGTTCAGCTGTTCATGCATCATATGTGTCTCGCATCTATGGTGAATATCGTGTGTTGAGTTGTCTTTCCGGTTTGCTTCGTCTCGGTAGAGTTCCGCAAGCGTGTCGGATTGTGAGGACCCGCTCGACTACATCGGTTCGTCTGCTCCATGGAGTCATTCTTCTTCCAAGCGGGATATCAGGCAAGATGACCATTTCCCTAGATACCATTACTATCATTGCCATGCTAGTTATTTCGATGCTATCGATTATGTCTCGTTGCCTACCGCATGTTAAATATCAACCTCTCAACAATGCCATGAAACCTTCAACCTCTTCAACCTATTCAACCTAGCAAACCACTGATTGGCTATGTTACAGCTTGTTTAACCTTGTGTTAGCGTTGCTAGTTGCAGGTGCAATTGCTTCCATGTGACAACATGGGTTCCTTGTTATATCACTGAAAGTGTGTTATATCGACTAGAGGGGGGTGAATAGGAGATTTTTAGAATTTCATCACTGAGGAAATTCCTTTTGAGGAAATTCCTCACTGATGACTAACTTACAGCGGAAACAGTAAAGGATCAGACGTGCAAACGTTCACACCAGCAGTATTTGAGAGTGAAGAATGTGAAAACAGATTGCGCAGTAAGCAGGCACGCAGAATACAGATGATGATTAACTATTGTGAAAAATTTGGGGTTAAGGAAATTCAGAGAAAGTCTTCAACAAATTCTTCAAACAGTCACAGTGAAAGTCATCAACACATAATACAGAGAAAGTAAATAGTTGAGGAATTAGAACCCGATTCTCAGAGAAGACAGTCGTTGATGACCCAGTTCCAACTGCTGTGACAGTTGTACATCTGGTTTGGAGCGGCTTGGTATTGAAACCAAAGGACACCCAGTCCCGGGACACTCAGTCCCTACCGTATTCTCCTTGAGCTAAGGACACACAGTCCTCGCCCAACACTCGTGGTAAGTCTTCAGGGCAGACTTCCAAACCCTCACAAACTCGGTCACCCGGCGATCCACAATTGACTGCTGAATTGCTCTAGACCATGACACCTAACCGTCTGGAGGATGCACAGTCCTCAAAGGTAAAAGGCTCCAGTCCCACACAGGAACAACTTCTTCAGTGATGCTCAATCACTAGGTTTGGTTTGTGGTTTCGGTGGGTGGTGTATTTCCTCACTGATGAATTACTCTCGAAGGCTCTGAGGAATTTGGGTTGCTCTTATGACAAGTGTCAGTTTCTAACGGAGCAGACAACCATCTAGTGGTTGTGGGGGTGGCTATTTATAGCCTGGGAGCATCCCAACATGATTTGACACTAATGCCCTTAAATAATATGACCGTTGGAGTAGATAAGACCAGTGACTTGGCGTGGTTATCGAAACGGTCGGGACCCTCAACTGTGAGAGTCCTCATGTCACTCATATTCCTCACTTGAGGCTTTTGGTAGGATTTGGCTTGGGTTGAGCATCATGAGGAAATCCATTCCATAGTGTTACTTTGACCCCCTTTAACAGTACAGTGTTCCTATTCATCAAATGCGAAGAAAGTAAAACAGAAAACGTAAATCTTCACGCTTCAATTTCTTCACGAACCACCGGTCTTCTCAATATCAGTGTCTTCATGAGGAATATCAATTTCATCGCAGATTCCTCGCGATTCATTTCTTCAGCTTCAGACCAATTTCTTCAATAGATGTGTAGGGTACGAATGAGATGGGCAGAGTCCTAGCTACGGCAAGGTTGTATGAGTTCAGGCCCCTCTGCGGTGGAGGTAACAGCCCTACGTCTCAGTGCTCTCGGAGCTTGTTGCCGAGTGGAATATGGAGTACAATGATTTGCTAACCCCTTTACCAGTGGGGGAGGGCGGCTTATATAGAGTGCGCTGCCCTCCACAACGGTTCTGGTACACGGGTGGAGTAGTGGCGATTGAATGCATACGTTACAGGTAACGTATGCCCTTAATGCTAATAAATACACCTGGAAACGTACGACCGTTTCCCTCCAGGGGGGTTACGATGTACCGAGTGGTATACCGAATGCTAGTCCCCGACTGGACGACCGAAGGTATGTTACCGACTGGAAGACATGGATTCCTTAATTCAGTCGGAGTTGACTAAGGGTATTGTCCTTTGTGGGGGGTAGTCCTTGGGTAGGACCTATAGGGCAGGCCTATGACCCTACCCTAGGACTATAACCCCATCATTTACTATAACTGGGTTTCTTATAATCATTATGTTCACAGTCACTTGAATCAGAGGAGGAGGCATTATTTGATACCTTTGAACCTTTTGCCATGAAGCAATAGGTTGGAGCGATGTCATCAGCATAGTCATCAGTATGGATGGTGCAATCATTTTCTTCAAGATTGAAGATTGACTTGCCGACGAAAGTGGTTGCTAGTGCAAGACTAGCCTGTCCGGATTCTGAGTCTTCTTCGGAGCCTTCTTCTTCATCACATTCCTCTGATTCTGCCTCGGAGTCCATTTCCTTGCCAATAAGTGCCCGAGCCTTTCTGAAGCTAGTCTTCTTGTGTGATGAGGACTTTGAAGATGAGGATTTTGAAGATTTCTTCTTCTTCTTCGAGTCATCAGAACTGTCATCCTTGTATTTCTTCTTCTTTGATTCCTTTCCCCAGCGGGGACAATCAGCAATGTAATGACCTGATTTCTTGCACTTGTGACAGGTCCGTTTCTTGTAGTCCTCAGATGTAGATTTTGATTTCCTCATGTCTCTTCTTGATGATTTACCGAACTGACCTCGTCGTGTAAATCTCTGGAATTTCCTCACAAGCATTGCAAGCTCCTGTCCAAATTCTTCAGGGTCACAACCGTTGTCATCTGTGTCTTCTTCTTCATATGAGGAAATTGCTCTAGCCTTCAGTGCACGTGGTCTGGAATAGCTTTGTCCATATAGATCTCTCTTTTCTTCTAGCTGGAATTCATGAGTATTTAGCCTTTCAAGGATATCAGCTGGATCTAGCATCTTGTAGTCTGGTCTTTCTTGAATCATCAGAACTAGAGTGTCAAATGAAGAATCCAAGGATCTCAGCAGTTTCTTCACAACTTCGTGATCAGTGATGTCTCGAGCTCCCAGTGCTTGCAGTTCATTTGATATATCAGTGAGGCGATCAAAGGTGTCTTGGCAGCATTCATTGTCATGTCTCTTGAAGCGATTGAAGAGATTGCGAAGAATATCAACACGAGAGTCACACTGGGTTGATACTCCTTCATTTACCTTGCACAGTCTCTCCCAGATCAGTGTTGCAGAGCCCAAAGCACTTACTCTTCCAAACTGGTCAGGGCTCAGATGGCCACAGATGATGTTCTTCGCTTGAGAATCAAGTTGCTTGAATTTCTTCACATCAGCTGCAGTGACACTGGCAGAAATGATGGGGACGCCATTTTCCACAATATACCAGAGATCATTGTCAATAGCTTGTAGATGCATTTGCATTTTGTTCTTCCAGAAAGGAAAGTTCTTCCCTTCGTAGGTAGGACATGTTGCAGTCACCTTGAACATGCCTGCAGTCGACATAACTAAAACTCCAGGTGGTTAAACCAAAATCACACAGAACAAGGGAGTACCTTGCTCTGATACCAATTGAAAGTGCGTTATATCGACTAGAGGGGGGTGAATAGGAGATTTTTAGAATTTCATCACTGAGGAAATTCCTTTTGAGGAAATTCCTCACTGATGACTAACTTACAGCGGAAACAGTAAAGGATCAGACGTGCAAACGTTCACACCAGCAGTATTTGAGAGTGAAGAATGTGAAAACAGATTGCACAGTAAGCAGGCACGCAGAATACAGATGATGATTAACTATTGTGAAAAATTTGGGGTTGAGGAAATTCAGAGAAAGTCTTCAACAAATTCTTCAAACAGTCACAGTGAAATTCATCAACACATAATACAGAGAAAGTAAAGAGTTGAGGAATTCGAACCCGATTCTCACAGAAGACAGTCATTGATGACCCAGTTCCAACTGTTGTGACAGTTGTACATCTGGTTTGGAGCGGCTTGGTATTGAAACCAAAGGACACCCAGTCCCGGGACACACAGTCCCTACCGTATTCTCCTTGAGCTAAAGACACACAGTCCTCGCCCAACACTCGTGGTAAGTCTTCAGGGCAGACTTCCAAACCCTCACAAACTCGGTCACCCGGCGATCCACAATTGACTGCTGGATTGCTCTAGACCATGACGCCTAACCGTCTGGAGGATGCATGTCCTCAAAGGTAAAAGGCTTCAGTCCCACACAGGAACAACTTCTTCAGTGATGCTCAATCACTAGGTTTGGTTTGTGGTTTCGGTGGGTGGTGTATTTCCTCACTGATGAATTACTCTCGAAGGCTCTGAGGAATTTGGGTTGCTCTTATGACAAGTGTCAGTTTCTAACGGAGCAGCCAACCAGCTAGTGGTTGTGGGGGGTGGCTATTTATAGCCTCGGAGCATCCCGACATGATTTGACACTAATGCCCTTAAATAATATGACCGTTGGAGTGGATAAGACCAGTGACTTGGCGTGGTTACCGAAACGGTCGGGACCCTCAACTGTGAGAGTCCTCATGTCACTCATATTCCTCACTTGAGGCTTTTGGTAGGATTTGGCTTGGGTTGAGCATCATGAGGAAATCCATTCCATAGTCTTACTTTGACCCCCTTTAACAGTACGGTGTTCCTATTCATCAAATACGAAGAAAGTAAAACAGAAAACGTAAATCTTCACGCTTCAATTTCTTCAGAATGATTTTCTTTAGGAACCACCGGTCTTCTCAATATTAGTGTCTTCATGAGGAATATCAATTTCATCGCAGATTCCTCGCGATTCATTTCTTCAGCTTCAGACCAATTTCTTCAACTGAAGATATACATTTTTAGGGGTCGATATTCTTCAAATATCTCAAACTCCTCAATGACTTATAGATCCTGTGTACACTTATAAACACATTAGATACTTAACCTATAAGTCTTCAAACCACCAAAATCACTAAGGGGCACTAGATGCACTTACAATCACTATATTAATGCTATTTATTTTAATGCACCTATATACTTGGTAAAAGGTGGAAGGCTCAGCCTTTCTAGCCTGGTGTTTTGTTCCACCTTTGCCCCCTTAGTTTCGGCTACCGGTGTTATGTTCCATAATTGAGCGCTCCTAACACGATCGGGGTTGTTATGGGGACCCCCTTGATAATTCGTTTTAGATTAAAGCTGGTCTGGCAAGGCCCAACACTGGTACTATTTTCCCAACATAATAATTCTGTTAACACTGAAATGCATAGGGAGTTAGCGTTACCCGAGGAGTAAGTCTATATAATACAGGAGGGCCAGTGCTGATGGTGCTGGTCCAAAACTAGAGCCATTTGCGGGGCCAACCCGGGGCAACTCGGGAGATTTCTATCAGGCCACCATACGCTGTGCTTATCCGTCGTGTCCTGAGAACGAGATACGCGGCTCCTATCGGGATCGTCGACACGTCGGGTGGCCTTGCTGGATTAGTTTTACCTTTGATGAGATATCTTGTGCATCGGGATTCCGGTGATGCTTTGGGTAATCTTAGAGTTGAGGTTTTCCACTAAGGAATCCGACGAGATCGCGAGTGTCGTGATCGAGGATTTCTATGTGGCTTGTGGTAATTTGTGATGGACTAGTTGGAGCACCTTTGCAGGGTTTAATCTTTTGGAAAGTTGTGCCCGCGGTTATGTGGCAACGTGGATACTTTGTTTAACACTGGTTCTAGATAACTTGAAGTAATTTAATTAAAACTTGCCAACTGTGTGCGTAATCGTGACTGTCTCTTTCGTGAGTTCCTTCTCCGATCGAGGACACGATGGGGTTATGGCTGACATAGGTAGGTGTTCAGGATCATTCATTTGATCATCAGTAGCTCACGTCCGTTCCGCGTAGATCTTCCCCCTCTTATTTCTTGTACTCGTAAGTTTAGCCACCAAATATATGCTTAGCCGCTGCCGCAACCTCACCACTTAACCATACCTCACCCCATTATGCTTTGCTAGTCTTGATACCTTCGGAAATGAGATGGCTGAGTCCCCTTGTGGCTCACAGATTACTACAACACGAGTTGCAGGTACAGGTAAAGGTTACTTGACGCGAGCGCGTTGATTGTTCATTTGGAGTTGCTTCTTCTTCTTCTTCTTCTTCTTCATCGATCTAGGATGGGTTCCAGGCCGGCAGCGTGGGATAGCAAGGATGGACGTCGTTCTTCTTTTCTCGTTTGTTTTCGTCCGTAGTCGGACCCTGCTCTTCTTCATGATGATTATGTATTGTACTGTTGTGACTCTAATGTAGCTTGTGGCGAGTGTAAGCCAAATTCTATATATATCTGTTCTTTTCAGTATATGTACGTGTAACGATATCCATTCTTGCGACACGACGAGATGCGCTTCTATCCCTGACGAGGCCCTCGTGCCGAATTGAGGATAGGCTCGCATCTTGGACGTGACAAGTTGGTATCAGAGTAGTACCAACCTAGGAGCCCCCTTGATTGATCGAACTTGGCCGAGTCGAGTCTAGTGAAAAACTACTCTGAGTCTAGTTATATATCAGAGAGTAGGATTCTTTTTTCTCCTCTTCTATGCTCTGGTGAGGAATCTTGACGTAATATTTTAATTCTACTCCTCTTCTCACTCAAATTTTTTAGGATCACGCGGATATTCTTGGAATCTATATGATGCCGATGTGACGGAGTTCTGTCTTGGTGCCTCCTGTCTGACTTGATTTCTTCTAGGGAGTTGAGCTCCAGGGAATTCTCGAGCACATCGTTATCATTCAGATTTCTTAGTATCTCAGAATGAAGGATGTTCGTAATTGCTTCAATACTAGTAGTGGCGAGATAACCCCGACGTCCCCAGTACTGGTGCAGATTGTTCGGGAGTACTGCCATACTTTGTATCGTTGTGATCACGAGGGTCTGTTGTAGATGAAGGTCCGAGATTCTGGTTGTGTGTTGACGGATGTGATACAGGTGACGGGTTAGTATAGGAGTTGTGTGATATTACTCCTTGTATCCGTGTACCAGATTGCATGACGAGATATTTTGGGAATTCTTAGGTGGGAATTCAAGTAGTTACTTATAGGACAATCTTCCAACAAATCCATGATGTTAGGTTGGGGTTCGACATCTAGTGGATCCGTTTGTTGACGGTCGACTTACAGCGGTTCTCGTTGTGTCTTAGAGAGTCCTTGTAGCTTGCTATGACTCGGGGACGCTTTGTATGTCGGGTGCACTGCCTTGCACTTGATGGCTACTGTAAGGTTCGAGCCCCTGCGATCCTGTCCACAAAAATATCGGACGAAATCTTTCTCATGAGTTTGTTCTGGCTTGTTTCATAAGCATCACCATTTGTTTTGTTGGAATGTGGCAATTCAAGTTGCTTCGATGTCAAGTGGTGATTTCAGATCTTTTCTAAGTAGTGTTCTCATATTCATGTGAGAGTGCTAATCCTTTTGCTCAATCAGTTGTCTTATCAATTCTTGTCAACCGGAGTCGTCATGTTAATTCTTTTCCAACCGGTCTGTTTCTCTCCAAGTGGATTCAATCCTCTCCAAATTTTTGCAAGATCATTCTCTATTTTATTCCGGAGTTCATCTCATCTAGCCCAAGTTGTCTTTGTTTTTCCCCACCCTCCCGCCCTTTTTCTCAGTGATTCAATTTTCATCCAAGAGTTTTCTTTTCATTGTGCTTCCGCTGTCTGTTCTTTTCTCTCTTATCCGGTGATTCGTTGTGAAGGTTCTCAGGAGATTCGTGTCATATTTGTTCATTCTTGTCATCCTTACCGGTGAATTCAATTTAGTTATCCGTGTCATCGTATCCTTTTCATACTTGCAATTCTTTCCTATGTTGGAGATTTTTATCAGCCTATCTTGTTTATTCATCTCTTTTCTATCCGGAGTGTTGAAGATATTTCAGAAGTTCTGGTTTTCAATCCTTTAGTAATTTCGAGGTGCTAACCTCATCTTGTTTTCTTATACCGGTGCAATATCTCTCGTTCTAGCAATCTTTTCAACGGTGGTTTCTTTGAGTGGGCCCATAACCCACAGGATTTTCCCAGGATCTTTTAGCCCTTGTAATCTTTTCCGAAGATCTTTAATTCTTTTCAACTATGACGTAAGTATGTATCTCATCACTCATATCCCTTCTCCAAGGTCTATTCGAATTAATTCATTCCTTGGCTCAACCTTTCATTCTTCGTTATTCCGGAGTGTCTCAGTATTCTTGGTGTTGTTCTCGTCATCATTCTCAGCTTACAATTCGAAGGAGTGTTTCTCTCAAATCTTGGTCCATTCTCTTGGAGATTCATCATTTCAGCCTTGTGGCATCATCTTGAATTGTTCCCAATCATGAGAATCTATTTCTTGCTATCCGGTGCATTTCTGAGTTGTGTTCATTTCTCGATCCTCCGAAGGCCATCATTTTAGAAGATTCTTCGTTCTTAGCTTTCTGCTTCATCCTCAATTCTTCTTAATCGTCGTCTCTTTGTTCGTCTCTCATTTATTTCGGTGCCTTGTTCAAGTTTTCTGTTAGGTGGCTCATGATCTCTTCATTCTCATGTATCTCCATTAATTCATGGTGTTCCCATTCAATTTTGAATTCTTACCGGTGCTTCCCTCAATTATGGTTCAAGTGGTGCTTATCTCTCTATCTCTTCAAGATTCTTTCAAGAGGAATAAGTTGTATGCTAAATCCGTTGCTTGTCATCAATTAAACTTGATGAAGGATAAGCATAACATAATTCTTATTCTTGTTCATAGTAATCTGAATTCTTCTTTCGGGGCGGCTCTTGATGTCAATTCATTCTCAAAGTGTTCCTCAAGATTCTTATTGGAGAACCTCAAGTTTTCTTCTCTTGCATTTCCAAGTGCATTTGTTCTTCCTTTTCCTTTTGAGGTGGTATTATTGCATTCTTGTTAGTGTGGGAGTCTCGAAGAGATTTCCTTTCAAGAATGAGATAATTAAACCCACCAATTCTATGGTCATGAGATATTTTCAACCCATGAGTTCTTCATTGAGCTATCTTGGTTTGGATCTCACCTAAAGCTTTTCCTATGGATTGTTGCTATTATGGTGATCGTCATTAATCCAAGTTCTCAATGTATCCTCTTGGTGTAAGAAATTGTTCATATCTTGTTTCTCCCAATCAATCCTTGTTCTGTTAGTGGCTGGTTGTCACTTCATTAGTTTGAAAAGGTTCCCATAAGCCCACTGCTATCTTGTTCTTTTCGTTGTTGTTTTTCCAACAACTCCGTTCAATTCTTCTTGCAAGGGTGCTTGTCAAGTTCATTTGAGATAGTAGTTGTCATTCTCTCTTCATTCTCTTCTTCCGTATGAGCTACTTCATATTCTCTTCTTCCGGAGGCATTGTAATGTTGCTCTTTTGGGTGTATTATGTTGTTCTATCAAGATCATGGTGTTCCCTTGTTATATTTATTTGTTGGCTGTGAATATTGTCTATTTCTTCCATCTTATCGAATTTTTTGTCCCATTTTCCTACCGAAGTGCTACCGAAATTTTCCGTGAATTCTTGCTTCTTTCTCATATCATTCCTCATCTCTTTGCAACCTTCAAGGATCATTGGTTTCACTCGTTTGTCAAAGAAGCGACTAAGTTTTTACCTCTTGTTCTTTCTCATCCTCTCCCCCTTTCATTCTTGGATCTCGGGGCGAGATCCTCTTGTAGTGTAGGAGAGTTGTGACAGCCCGATGCCGGCGTTCTAGAAGATTCCCCTTCCATTCCATTTCTGTCGGATGGTTATTTTCTTTTATCGCATCATTCGCCCCATCTGCATTGCATCGACATCTCCGTTGCCGCCAATTTTCAAGACTTGCATCCGTGTTAGTTGCCGGTTCTCGTCGTTGTCCGTTCTGAGCCCGACCACACACGCACGCGCCCGCGGCATCATTTAAATCTTGTTTTCAAAAGTGTGCGTAAAACTTTCTCTGATTGGGTTGAGATTTGACGTGCGGTCTTACTTTAATATAGCTAGGCCGCCTGTCGAATTTCGTCGCGATCGGAGACCGTCTGGTACCCGAACGGTCGAACGTAGCGGCACCGTATTCGGTATACCGTCAGACGGTTATCGGTGTTTTAAAAATCGTTGCCGCGTCGCCCGTTTCCCCTCAAGTCTACGGATACCTACTCTACACGGCCACTTAGTCCGTCCCGCGTTCGGAATCGTCCGATTCCGATCGCGTGGTTGGATCCGGAACGAAATTCCTGTTAACCTATCCCCCCCCCATTTGTCTATATATAGTCCCCGTGCATATTTTAGACAGCCACCACCCTCTACCTCGGGATCCGCGCCTGAAACCCTAGCCCCCCACTCTCTCTCTCTCCTCTGCCAGCCACCGCGGGCCCGCGAAGCCCATCGTAGGCCCGCCCGGCCCCGAACCGCCGCCGCCGCCTCCCGTGCTCCCGGGCTCCCCCGTGCCCGCGCCGCCCCGAGGCTTCCCCGTGCCCCGCCGCCGGCTGCAGCTCGCCGGAGAGCCGAGCCGCGGCGCCTCGCCGCAGTTCGCCGCCTCCCTGTCCCGATCTACGCCGCAGCCGCGCCGCCCTCTGCTTGCAGCAGCCGCCACCCCCGCCTCCCTGTAGCTGCGCCCCCGCCTCGCGCTAGATCCGGCGAGCAGCCGCCCGGATCCGGCCGTCGCGCCCTCGCTGGACCCGCCGTGGGCCTCGCCGGCCTGCCCTGCGGGGTCTTCTCCCCGTGCGCCAGCGCCGCCGGTTCCTGCTCCTCGATCCAAGCAGGATCGAGGGAGCGCCAGCCGCCACGACGACCTGCTCGCTCGCCCCCCCCCCCCCCCCCCGCGTGGGCTCCCGCAGCGCCACGAACCGCTGCGGCCCAGGGAGCCAGCAGCCAGCCGAGCTGCTCCGCCAGCCGAGGCCCATCGCCCCAAGTCGGCCCGAGCCGCCAGTCGCAGCCTCCTTCGCCCGCGGCCACATCCAGGGCGGTCCATGGTAACCCCGCCCCTATTCCTCGCTCCGAGCGCCCTTTAGCTTCATTCGCTCCGTGTGGGCCCGGTTAGAATAATCAGTATTTTTGGAATTAGTATATATTCCAGAGAAATAGACGTATAATAAAACCCCCGTAACTTTTAAACCGTAAGTCGGATCGCGATGAGTTGTATATGGTTTTTGTGTAGAATTTCGCGTAGAATCCGAATTTATAACTTGCATAATTGTTTGACGTCGTTTAGCATGTCGTATGCCTAGAAACACGTGTTGTTCCAATAGGATCCATTCCGTAGTTATTTCTCGTGCGTGTCCGGGTTGCTCGAATGCCTTAGATAAAATGTCCATGTTTTAGGAACACCTTTGCCATGTATTTTAGAGCGGACATTGGTATTTTTGCGTGTAGGGATTTGCCACTAGTTTATTTCCCGTGTTTAGGATTATATCTCGCATTTACGTGTGGCATTATTTTTGTGTTGCAACCCCACATGTTTTATATGTTTTTGGGGTAGAAATTAGTTTTAGCTTTTGAGCAAGTTAGTTCGCGCGATATTTTGCCATGTTGCCCTTTTGTTTATTTCGTAGGATTTAATCTGTGCTTCATTTGAAGGAGATGTCAACTATGGAGTTGTTCTTTGATGTTTACTCTAGCCCCTGGTATTTTTGGTTGCAATAGAAATGCATGTTTAGGTGTGGTTTTCTTGCTCTCTAGTTGCTAAAAATAGTGCTGTTTTAGAGATGCTGAAATATTTTCTAAGTCTGGAATTTGTTATATTTTTTATTGTCTTGTCTTGCTTCTATCTTGTGATCTGTAGCTCTTTTGAGGTTTGTGCAATGGAGTTAGTTGTAGACCTTGTGATTCTCTAGCATGTTGTGAATTTTCATGCCATTTGGAGTCCTGTAACTTATGGTTTTGCTGCTGTCAATATGCCTTCATATCGAAAACTGCACTTTCATGAAGTGTTATTTTCACTAAGTCTGAAATTGTGTGTGAGAAAGCATTTTGTGACTTCTTTACCTAGTGATCCATGATGCCATGCTAGTTGTTGTTGGTTGTATGTTATAGTGCTTCTTATACTCTTTCGTGTCATGTCTTTCTTGTGCATATTGGAGTTGAGTAGCTCGTAGTTGTGGGGTGTAGAAAATGCTATGTGGCTGATTTTGGCAGATTGTAGTGATTTCTTGTTTTGCTCGTAGTTTTTGAACCGTTGCTCCGATTTGATCGTGTCCTATATGGTACCTGCTTAGAATCTCGTGTAGTTTCATTTTCTCTTGCTGGTTGTATGTTTTGAGGTGCTTGTGACCATCGTTGCACACATATTGCATTCATGCCATCATATCTTGCGGTGCTTGTATCTTTTGAACCGTAGCTCCGTTGGAGATGTTCTCTATGTGTAAATTGCTTGTAACGACGCGTAGAATCACGTGAACCTGTTTGTTTTGCTGTTTAACAACTAACTAAATGTGTTAGTTCAGATCTGGACAGAATTGTAAATTAACATGTCAGGTCGTTTCGGAGATGCTATATGTCATTTCCGACCTCATTTAAAATGCCTAGATAGGTAGTTTAATTACGCTTCACCTCTTGCCAGGTTTAACCACATTTAATATTGTCGTGTACCTAATCGGGATAGAACTAAATAACTCATACGTGGAGTTTCGTCAATATGCAACTCGTTGCATATTGAACTTCACTTAAGGTGTAGTGTTTGTTTGTGTGAATTGCCATGTCGTGTTTTGCATGTGTTCAGTTGTTCATGCATCATATGTGTCTCGCATCTGTGGTGAATATCGTGTGTTGATTTGTGTTTCTGGTTTGCTTTGTCTCGGTAGAGTTCCGCAAGCGTGTCGGATTGTGAGGACCCGTTCGACTACATCGGTTCGTTTGCTTCACGGAGTCATTCTTCTTCCAAGCGGGATCTCAGGCAAGATGACCATTTCCCTAGATACCATTACTATCATTGCCATGCTAGTTATTTCGATGCTATCGATTATGTCTCGTTGCCTACCACATGTTAAATATCAGCCTCTCAACAATGCCATGAAACCTTCAACCTGTTCAACCTAGCAAACCACTGATTGGCTATGTTACTGCTTGTTTAACCTTGTGTTAGCGTTGCTAGTTTCAGGTGCAGTTGCTTCCATGTGACAACATGGGTTCCTTGTTATATCACCATATTAATGCTATTTATTTTAATGCACCTATATACTTGGTAAAAGGTGGAAGGCTCGGCCTTTCTAGCCTGGTGTTTTGTTCCACCTTTGCCCCCTTAGTTTCGGCTACCGGTGTTATGTTCCATAATTGAGCGCTCCTAACACGATCGGGGTTGTTATGGGGACCCCCTTGATAATTCGTTTTAGATTAAAGCTGGTCTGGCAATGCCCAACACTGGTACTATTTTCCCAACATAATAATTCTGTTAACACTGAAATGCATAGGGAGTTAGCGCTGCCCGAGGAGTAATTCTACATAATACAGGAGGGCCAGTGCTGATGGTGCTGGTCCAAAACTAGAGCCGTTTGCGGGGCCAACCCGGGGCAACTCGGGAGATTTCTATCAGGCCACCGTACGCTGTGCTTATCCGTTGTGTCTTGAGAACGAGATACGCGGCTCCTATCGAGATCGTCGACACGTCGGGTGGCCTTGCTGGATTAGTTTTACCTTTGATGAGATATCTTGTGCATCGGGATTCCCGTGATGCTTTGGGTAATCTCAGAGTTGAGGTTTTCCACTAAGGAATCCGATGAGATCGCGAGTGTCGTGATCGAGGATTTCTATGCGGCTTGTGGTAATTTGTGATGGACTAGTTGGAGCACCTCTACAGGGTTTAATCTTTCGGAAAGCCGTGCCTGCAGTTATGTGGCAACGTGGATACTTTGTTTAACACTGGTTCTAGATAACTTGAAGTAATTTAATTAAAACTTGTCAACTGTGTGCGTAACCGTGACTGTCTCTTTCGTGAGTTTCCTTCTCTGATCAAGGACACGTTGGGTTTATGACTGACGTAGGTAGATGTTCAGGATCATTCATTTGATCATCAATAGCTCACGTCCGTTCTGCGTAGATCTTCCCCCTCTTATTTCTTATACTCGTAAGTTTAGCCACCAAATATATGCTTAGCCGCTGCCGCAACCTCACCACTTAACCATACCTCACCCATTAAGCTTTGCTAGTCTTGATACCTTTGGAAAGGAGATTGTTGAGTCCCCGTGTAGCTCACAGATTACTACAACACCAGTTGCAGGTACAAGTAAAGGTTACTTGACGCGAGCGCGTTGATTGTTCATTTGGAGTTGCTTCTTCTTCTTCTTCTTCTTCTTCTTCTTCATCGATCTAGGATGGGTTTCAGGCCGGCAGCCTGGGATAGCAAGGATGGACGTCGTTCTTCTTTTCTCGTTTGTTTTCGTCCGTAGTCGGACTCTGCTCTTCTTCATGATGATTATGTATTGTACTGTTGTGACTCTGATGTAGCTTGTGGCGAGTGTAAGCCAAATTATATATATATATCTCTTCTTTTCAGTACATGTACGTGTAACGATATCCATTCTTGCGACACGACGAGATGCGCTTCTATCCCTGATGAGGCCCTCGTGCCAAATTGAGGATAGAGTCGCATCTTGGGCGTGGCATACGTGGAACTACGTAAACACACAAGGCAACTATGATTCGTTGCTAGATGGCAACTGCAGTTGCGTGTACGTGGCAACAAGATAAACACACATGGCAACTACGATTAACCATACATGGCAACTATGGTTAAACCACACGCGGCAACTAGGTAAACACACATGGCAACTATCCCCGATAACTATAGTTAACCAAAACAGAAAAAGTTGTCTTGCTTTTATAACTACACTTGCCATCCGGGATAACTAGAGTTGTCATGCTTTTATCACTACAGTTCCCATCCGAGATAACTAGAATTGCCATCCCCGGGGTAAAGAGTTGCCATCTTGCGGATAACTAACGTAGCTGTATGAGGACGTATGGACAGATTTGCTTCATGCTATACATACGGGATGGAGATGAATAGTACTTGTTGGGTATATGACACGAAGTAGCCGCACCCATACGTATGGACAGTTTTATTGTTTACTCACATACGATCCGTGTGGGCTGCCTCCTACGTATTTCACACATGATGTGTAGCCAACACCTTTAACCGCTATCAGATCTTTTTCTTTTGAGAACAGCCCCTAGCCTCGTGAGTCAAGTTCCTTGGGCGGCCCGTTCCAGCCTGAATCTGGTTCGTGCACGCCAAGTCGCGAATCAAGGCCCACGTGACAGTGTGCCAGGATAAACCCTAGCCCCCTCCATCCGCAGCCTCCTCCTCCTCCTCCTCCGTCCCCGTCGCCGTCGCCGTCGCCGTCGCCGTCGCATTCTGCTGGCTCCCGGTTTGCTCCCCGCCCTGAGGCTGCTGCGGCTCCCTGCCTCGCGCGCCGTCGTCAGGTACCCATCCTGTCCCGTCCCCCGTCCATCCGCGCGATTGATTGCTAGGACAGCAGAACGCTGCCGCCGCGGTCTCGACGGGTTAGTGATGCGATGACGAATTTCGTACTCGTTGAGTACACGGGGAAACTGTGAGCTTTAGCTGTTGGGTGATTTAGCTTCGGGGCAGGCAGATCGATGCTGATGCTTACATTTTTGTATAAATCTGGCGGCCCAAGTTATGCGTAGCTTATTTTCCACAGTCAGGACTTTGCTGAATTTTAGGCTTACGTTCCTTCGACTATGTTTCGATCTTTACATATTGCCCCCAGACATATTATCTGCAGAAAGTGAATTCAATTAGCCAGCATTGTCCAGGGTGACAAAGGACAGAAATGTACCAAATGCACTAAAGCAAATTAATTATACTAACCCACAAACTGCCTGTACTGTGACTGTATTATATGTTAACTTTCACCCACGTGAATCAACTTTAGCTCAAGATACTTAATAGGAAAGGTCAAAGAAGCATGTCCACCGTGATTCCAAATGGTAATTGCCTTACTGTTCTCTCCAGCCATCTACATTAGCATATATCTTGTTTTTCTTGTGCTGTTTGTTGCATCAAATATACCACAGCCCACACACAATATCAGTGTCAGAAGAAACATTACATTGTTAGAAGACTCTGCAACATAACACCAGCTTACCTGACCTCCATAATTTGCTTGTTAGAAGGCTAATTTTGTTTGATGTCTTGATGATGTTTGCTTATGGTTTATTATGATTCTGTTACATAATTAGCTTCATCACATGGCTTTCCTATCCATGAGTTTGTCAGCTATGTTTGAAACGAGATATTCAAGGAGATTGCACTACTACAATTTGTATAACAATGTTTCGTCGATGTATCTAAGATATATATTAATATATTCCTTAATTAGATTAAATTCAGATGCTTGCCCTTTGACGCCTTTTTTTTTGTTGATCGTTCAGGAAAATGTCGTCAAATGCTGAAGAACCCAAGAGTCATGCACGTAGAGACCTTTTGCTCAAGATCCAAACAGATGCTCAAACGTGCTGGGAGGAGAGCAAGGTTTTTCAGGCTGAACCTGGCAGTGGACCTCCTGGCCCTGGTGAAAAATTCTTTGGCAATTTTCCATACCCTTACATGAATGGATTGCTGCATTTGGGTCATGCCTTCTCACTGTCCAAGCTTGAGTTCGGTGCTGCATACCACAGACTATGTGGCTCGAATGTCCTTTTGCCGTTTGGTTTTCATTGTACTGGGATGCCCATCAAGGCCTCAGCTGATAAGCTTGCTAGGGAGATTCAACAGTATGGAAATCCTCCAGTTTTCTCTGCAGCAGAGGATAATTCAAGTGCTGAAGTGGGAGATGATAGCCAGGCTGACCAGGCTGCTGTTGCCCCAGGGCAATTTAAGAGTAAGAAATCTAAGGCTGCTGCAAAGACCGGCCTGCAGAAGTTTCAGTGGGAGATCATGAAGGGCTTTGGTCTGTCAGATGAAGCCATCGCCAAATTTCAGGATCCGTCTCACTGGTTGACCTACTTCCCTCCTCTGGCAAAGGAAGATCTGAAGGATTTTGGCCTGGGTTGTGATTGGAGGCGCTCATTCATAACCACTGATATGAATCCTTTCTATGATGCTTTTGTTCGCTGGCAGATGAGGAAGCTGAAGAAAATGGGCAAAGTTGTTAAGGATATGAGGTACACGATCTACTCTCCACTGGATGGCCAACCTTGTGCTGATCATGACAGGGCATCAGGTGAAGGTGTGCAGCCACAAGAATATGTGTTGATTAAAATGATGGTGATCCCACCTTTTCCTCACAAGTTGAAGGCCTTGGAAGGAAAGAATGTTTATCTGGCAGCTGCTACATTAAGACCTGAGACAATGTATGGGCAAACAAACTGTTGGGTATTGCCTGATGGGAATTATGGGGCTTTTGAGATCAATGAAACTGATGTCTTCATTGTGACAGCAAGGTCAGCCCTTAATCTTGCATATCAGCATCTATCCAGGGTCCCGGAAAAGCCTACCTGCTTAGCTGAGTTTACTGGCAATGATTTGATTGGGTTGCCATTGAAGTCTCCCCTTTCATTCAATGAAATCATATATGCACTTCCCATGCTCACTATCTTGACAGATAAAGGTACTGGCATTGTGACTAGTGTGCCAAGTGATTCGCCAGATGATTACATGGCACTGCAAGATTTAATTACAAAGCCTGCTTTGAGACAGAAGTATGGGGTTCAAGATGAGTGGGTTCTTCCATTTAATATCATACCAATAATCAACATACCTGAGTTTGGGGATAAGTCAGCTGAGAAGGTGTGCCTTGATCTTAAGATTAAGAGCCAGAATGACAAGGAGAAGCTTGCTGAAGCAAAAAGGATGACATACCTTAAAGGATTTACAGATGGAGTGATGATTGCAGGGGAGTTTGATGGTAGAAAGGTTCAAGAAGCGAAGCCACTGATAAAGAACAAGCTTCTTGGAGAAGGCTCTGCTGTGTTGTATAGCGAGCCTGAGAAGAAAGTCATGTCAAGATCCGGAGACGAGTGTGTCGTTGCTCTTACAGATCAGTGGTACATAACTTATGGTGAAACTGAATGGAAGCAGAAGGCAGTCAAATGTTTGGAAAATATGAATACATTCTCAGCTGAAACCCGTAATGGATTTGAACACACGTTGGGCTGGTTGAACCAGTGGGCATGTTCACGCTCTTTTGGCCTAGGTACTCGCATTCCATGGGACGAGCAGTTCTTGGTAGAATCCCTTTCAGATTCAACCCTGTACATGGCGTATTACACCATTGCACATCATCTACAAAATGGTAACATGTATGGAGAAGAAATATCTTCTATCAAGCCTGAAGAAATGACAGATGAAGTATGGGAATATGTGTTCTGTGATGGTCCAGCACCCAATAGCAACATCCCTCCTGTCCTCTTGAGTAAAATGAAGCAAGAGTTCAAGTATTGGTACCCCTTTGATATTCGGGTATCTGGGAAGGACCTTATCCAGAACCATCTGACATTCAGCATCTACAATCATACAGCACTTCTTCCAGAGCATCATTGGCCTCGTGGTTTTCGCTGCAATGGGCATCTTATGCTTAACTCTGAGAAGATGTCCAAGTCCACAGGGAACTTCCTAACACTTAAGGAGGCTATTTTAAAATATTCCTCGGATGCCACTAGGTTTGCCCTTGCTGATGCTGGTGATGGTATGGACGATGCAAACTTTGTTACTGAAACTGCAAATGCTGCTATTTTGAGGCTTACAAAGGAAATCGCATGGATGGAGGAAGTTATAGCTGCTGAATCTTCTCTGAGAGGCGGTCCTCCCTCTACTTATGCTGACCATGTGTTTGCTAATGAGATCAACATTGCTGTAAAAGAAAGTGAGAAGAGCTACAACGCCTTCATGTTCAGGGATGCCCTGAAGTCTGGTTTCTATGACCTGCAACTTGCTAGAGATGAGTACAGACTCTCTTGTGGAGCAGCGGGCATGAACCGTGAGTTGTTAGGGCGGTTTATGGAAGTCCAGACCAGGCTTATCACCCCGATCTGTCCCCACTATGCTGAGCATGTGTGGCAAAAGATCCTGAAGAAGGAAGGTTTTGCAATAAAAGCTGGCTGGCCAGTTGCAGGCACCCCGGATCCTACTCTAAGAAGTGCGAACAAATATTTACAGGACTCCATTGTTTTAATGAGGAAGTTGCTTCAGAAGCAAGAGTCTGGTTCCAAGAAACCCAAGAAGGGAGCCGCACCTCCTCCATCAGCAGAAAACAAGCTCACTGTTGGTCTGATATATGTCAACGAGCACTATGATGGATGGAAAGAACAATGTTTGAGGGTGCTTCAATCAAATTTTGATAGCCAAGCATGCTCCTTTGCCCCCGACGAGGAGATTAACGAAGCGTTAAGGAACTGCTTCATCGACCGCGAATCAAATTTCAAACAAGTACAGAAGCTCTGCATGCCTTTCATCAGGTTCAAGAAAGATGAAGCAAGGAACGTTGGTCCCCAGGCTCTAAATTTGAAGCTTCCTTTTGGTGAAATTAATGTGCTTGAGGAGAACCTAGAGCTGATCAGAAGGCAGTTGGGTCTTGAGCATGTTGAGGTCCTGTCGGCACTTGATGGAGCTGCTCGTGCCAAAGCTGGAAAGCATGCTTCTCTGCTAGACAAGAATCCGCCTTCCCCTGGTGAGCCGGTTGCAATATTCATGAGCAAGCAGGAGTTTGAAGTCCAGATTTAAGCTTCAGATTAATCTTCTCACAGAACTTTGTTGAGGTACTTGATTTTTGTCTACTTCTCACTGCATTAGTGGTTTTCTATCATCTCTTGCTTTATGTAGGAGACTATAAGTGTCTCCTTTTATTCTTCACCTTTAGGCCCCGTTTGGATTAGCGTATTCGCTCGTTTTCTGGCCGGTTAAAATACGGACCTCCTCGTGTCGTTTTCCATTCCAGGCAAAATTTAAGTGGTGACCTGTAACTTACACCTGTAAAACAAATACATGTGTATAAACTTACACCCAATCCAAGCGGGCCCTTAGATTTCTGTTCTAGTTTTGTGCCCGGGGAGATAGTTTTTAGCAATTTTTATTATGATGGTGTCAGGTAAAGCATGCTGGTATTGTTCCATTGTGCAGCATATTCGCCATTGTTACTAGTGAAGCGGACTAGCCTATGAAATGTTTGCAGCTGCTGCCTTGTGATGCCATTTCCTTGTTTCTGTTAATCTTCTGTTCAGTGGTAAATCTGTGGTAGTTGCTAATGTCATTGTAGTTTATTATGGTGGAGGGCCATGCATGTCTTATCTTATTTGAGGTTGCCTGTGCCTGTCTGCTCTGACAGTTTGGTCAATAATGTTGGAAAAGATCATGTTAAACCTGAGGTTGTAAACCTTTTACTTGAGAGAGATGACAAATATACCCCTGTTTTCCTTCGTATGAGATGAGTCTGACTTTGACATCCAAATGATGTTGGTTCCTCTCTTGGTTGTTATGCTACAGGTTTTTTTTGCAAGGCAAGGCATATCGACTGGATGTTCCTCCTTTTCATTCCAGCATGACGCCCCTGTTGGGAACATGGAAAGGAGCGCTATTTCTAGCCTGACTGCAGATGATTGAGAAGGAACTTAGTTTCCAAGCTTTTGCCAATTTTGAGATGGCAAGTACAGAATACAATGAGCATTCTTGCTTTATATACAGCAATGTCTAGTTTGTTTACTTACCAAAGTTGTGATATATTCCTGCCATTTGATCACATACTCCCATGACATATTGTTTCTGCTGAAATGTCCAGTGACCATAGTAATGCCGTTATGCTGTCAGTTTTTTGGGATGTGTCATTGTCAATGTGAAATATATTTCTGAGATATGTCATGCATCCTGTAACAACGCCGACTCGCATTACGTTTACATATCAGACCTGTGTCTCTACCAGTCTGTCTTGCAACAGAGGGAACTACTGTTAGGCTTGTACTTTTTTTTTACATGGTGTTAGGCTTGTACTTGTGGCACTGATTATCCATCCATCCTGGCAGAAAACTAAAAACTTTGAGAGCAATTGTTAGACGCAGTCTGCCACCAGATTCACCTTTATTTTACGTCCGATACGTGCTGTTGCTGCCTAGTTCAGAAGCGTTGCCTGGGAACCTGCAGAATACACGTTTGTTCTGGTCAAGCATTTCGGTGGCAGGTGGACTGCCAAGGACCAACCAACCGTTTACGTGATGTTCTTAGATGCTTCGGATTTCGCCAACGATGCTCATGATCAGTGTACCACCGCTCGCTATGCTCTGTACGTAGACACTTCCACTCGATGTTACATAAGCACATTTGCTTGCCTGTATATAGGAGTCGCTGGGAGTGAACTCCCGAATACAAACTGCAGCGTCCTTTCTGAAGAAAGAAACTATGGACTAGCAACTAGTGATCTAAAAGATCTTGTATTTCTTTACGGAAGGAGTACGTCAATTTCCTAGAGAAAACCAGTTTCTGAAGCTCATTTCTTCCGAGGCATGACCATGAGTAAGCCCAATACAAGAAAATGGCATTGGCTATCGCAGCATAGACAAACACCGTCAACAGTCTACAAACCGTGATGTTATCTAGACAAAACTCCGGAGGACAATGAGAGCTGCAAACCGGCCTAGAATACGTACAAGTACCATCATTTGTCGAAAATACAAATATGCTTTCTCCAGAAGTCAGGCCCCATGTCTACGTGGCTCACTGCCACATCCCACCCATCTCTTGCGACATCTCCGCTCACTTTCACCTCGGCAAATGTTCCCACCTGCAGCCACATTCGCGTGAGCCGTTAGCAAAGAAACTCCGACGTAATCTGAGAATCATCTTCTGCTCCAACGCACACAAAAAAAAAGGACAAACTTTTCCTCATATGATAGCAGCAGTTCCACCTAATCAATTAGAGTAATACAAGCATGGTTTATAAATTTGGGTGATTTTTAGCCTGTTAGACAGTATTGCTTCACTATTACTTTATTCATGCACATGCAATCGTTTAATAAGTTGTTCATGATCAGTATCAGTTGGAAAATGTATCCACGCATCTCTTCAGTTATAGTTACTGAAAAACTACTTTGATCCTTCAAGTAATGTCAATCTTGCTTCTTAAGCATCGCTATACTGTCATTTTGGTTTGCTTTAATAACAGTAGCAGCACAAACAACGTTATTGTTGAAAATAATCCGTGAATGATGCACAAGATACCTTTTGACGGTAAGTACACGAACCCTTTCGGAACATAGCGGGTTCATTGTTGTAGTTCATTTGAAATCGCTGAAAAAGTAACTCGTTCTTATCCTTTGATAATGTTCCCTTCAGAGAATATTAAAGAGTCAGAGACTACAGAGAACTAAAGAATTAATCACTACGAGAATCGAAAAAATATTTAAATGATGAAAGAAGACCTTTAGTATCTCATTGGCTTTGTTTTCGTCTTCTCCAGATTTCACTAACATCCAAAAGCATGTATTGTATTGGTTCCTGTTGTGACCTGCAAATTAGCGTGCACAACAAGTTAGCTCATTTTCTTCTCATGGTTTGTTCTAACTACTAGAAGAGTCAACCCCCTGCAACAGGGTATTGTTGAAGAAAAAGATACTTGGACACTGATAAGTATTCATCACAGCATAGAGCTATACAAACACCAAATTTAATGCATTCATACTGCTGCATACAACATATGAATTCACACATTTCATGCTGAACTACCATCGACAAATTCATTGACAATTTCGGTTAGTTAAAGATATGCTATGTTAGGAGGAATAACTCACATTCTGCTTGCCTCCAGGACAAATAATCACAAACTATCTTTGGTTTTGGGTAACAGAGAACTTCTGCTTCAAATTTAGGTGGCTGCACTAATTCTTTACCGGGGAAATATTCTTTCCACTTCATCATGTAAAAGGAAGTGAAACATGATGAACATGAAGAAAGGAGTAATCTGCAAAAGGAATCAAAGACTTGACCAGTTGAAAAACATACACTGCAAGAAATCTGAAACTAATAGCTACCTCTCATTTCTCTGGTACAATTCAGTGTTCTCCTGGAACACAAAGCTGCAACAATAAAAAATATGTTAAAACGATCATTTGCACCGAACTTTCAGGTTTGTCATCAAACAAACAAAAAAACAACTGTCTAAATTGAAGTGCGTCATATTTAAGCTTTTGTTGGTGGTTCACTTCGCCTAAGAGTTTTAACATGATCTTTATATTGCCAATGTATTCGATTTAAATCACTTCTGCTGATAGAAGGAGGAAAAATTGTGCTATGCGGAAACAAATATTCGTGTTTTCTCTGTATTTTTCATAGTTCTCTCCATGCAAAAATAGAAGTGTTGCACGGGCATATTATACCTGTACTCGTTGCTAAAACCATAACAAAAGATAATATCAGGGAATTGCTCCATCATGAAAGAAGCAGAAGCGTTCATCAAACTTAAAGCGGTCTCATCATTTGGCTTGTCAAATGAATGGATCAGCGAGAATCTAGGGAAAAAATGAATTCTCCTTGTTAATAAGACAACATAAGTATCTAAATGTATTGCCACATGTATTTAAATAAGAAAATAGGAAACTAGGGTCCTCACTGATCGAATTGGCAGGTGCTGATACGAACAACGATCCAATTACAACATGGAAGCCTACGGATGTCGTCAAACTTCTTCACATACTCGTATCTACATTTTTCTTTTTCCCCGACACACAGTTAGACTGATACTGTATATATCCAACGTTGACAGGAGCTTTAGGTAAGCCTCCAGTCCAGCTAAAACGAAGGTTGACAGGAGCTGGACTGGAAGCATACCTATAACTAGAATTATTCAACTAACCTTCTCGAAGAATGTATTGATGTTTTTCCCAAAACTCAGGTCCTATGATATCCAAATTTGACACTGTAATTGCCAGCCGGATTCTTTTTATGGGATTCCCGTAGTCGTCTGTTTTTACCTTTGTTTCTACCTACAGAAACATGTAGAACCCTAACATTAGTCAACAATTAGGCCGACAAAAGAAATGCAGTATACGGTCTGCACACTTGATTGGTCATCATAACCTTTGGTCAATATCAGACAAGGAAATGGCAACTAAGGTGCTTCAATTATCCATACAAACTAAAGTACAGCAAGAATGTTTATATGTAGAACAGAACCAGAAGAGAAGTCAAAAATGCTAGAGATATGTCTGGCACTATGACTAGAAGCTCTCATGGTCATTTGTATGTATCATGCAAAAAATGTTTTGTGCGATGTAAATACTTCACTGAGAATGAGCAGGAACATCAATAATAATGAACTTTTGAATGCTTGACAGCATTACCTTATCTCGATAAACACTGGATCCTTTCCGGAACATAGCCAGTTCATCCTCATAGTTGACTTGGAACTGTTGAGAAAGCAACTCATTCTTGTCCTTAGAGAATGTTCCCTACAAGAAAACAGACGGTAAAGAAAAATATTTATACAAATGCTACAAAAGACACCTCTAACTCTAGATAATTTAGACGACCTTCAATGTTTGTTGTGCCTCTTTTTCAGTTTTTCCAGACTTCACCAACATCCAGAAGCATGTATTATAATGATTATTTATATGACCTGGAAGGCACACATAAAATTAAATATGTTAATCTTCACCCATTAATTAAAACTAGATAACACCCCACATCGCTCGGAAATTTATAGAGTGAAATTATCAGAAATAAGATTAGAATAATGAGAATAATACCACACCACATTTTTGCCATATGAATAGTAGCAAACCTAGAGGTAAATAGAGGGTGAGTGCATGTTATATTGCCTTGTGACATTCAAGTTCAGTTATTTGTTGCTCAAAATTAAAAAATAAAAAATAAAAAATGATGATGTGGAGGGCTTGCATGTGCTTGATGATGTGGAGGGATTGCATGTGGTGGGAAGTGGAAAGTGGAAGGGTTGCATGGGCTTGATGATGTGGATGGCTTGCATGTGCATTTAAATGGAATCACTTACTTAGACATATAGGATAATTTTTTTAGCAAAGCAACCGGACACAGATATCTCAGTGAAGTGACACATACATACACCATGCATCTTATGTTTAGTTAATCTTGCTGAAGCTTCCTAGTTTCAACAACTTTTGGTAAATAGTACTCCCTCTGTAAACTAATATAAGAGCGTTTAGATTACTAAAGTAGTGATCTAAATGCTCTTATACTAGTTTACGGAGGGAGTACAGGACATGATTTTCTTGTTTTGAGTGGAAACATGATTTTATTGTAGAGAAATCAGAACACATAATCGCATAATATAAGAATCTGATTATTTGTACTAGGAAAATGTTGACTGTAGTTTAAGAAGCTTACAGTCCACTTGCCTCCATGCCAAATAATCATGAATGGTTTTCATATTTGGATAGCAGACCACTCGCCCATCAAAATAGGGGGGCTCCTTCAAATCTTTATTAGGAAAGAAATCTTTCCACTTCATCACGTACATAGACGTGAAGTAAGAAACACATAAAGACAGAATTTTGCTGCACATATTGGTAGAGAGTTGATGAGATTTTATAATAGAATAGTTCAAACCAGTTTGGGCATGGTTGTATCCTAATAGTGAAGGAGCGAACAGATTGAATAAGGTAGGTACCTTTCTCGCCTTTGATAGAATTCTGTTCCCTCTCTGAAAACAAAACTGCAAAGCAAACAGAAATATAACAAACACAGATTATTATCAGAAGAATGGACAGAACTCTTTCAAAAAGGAAGAATGGGACCCGCACAATTCAAAAAAGAGACTGGACTCACAACTGGTATTTGCATATATTTTTTTGGGCACCAAATCTGCATACAATTTTGTAATCCTAACTTCATAAGATGTTATACCTGTACTCATCGCTAACACCATAAGCAAACACGATATCAGGAAACTTCTCGAGCATAGAGGTGGCACAAGCATTCATCAATCTTAAAGCATTCTCATCATTTGGTTTCTCAAAGGCGTGTATCTTGGAGAATCTAACAAAAAGAAAACTGAAATTAGCGGACACTGGAAAAAAACAACAAAGATAGAAATTTCTTATCTGGAGCAGCAGTGATCCCCATATTTGCATAGTGTAACCTTCTTGGCATGTTTCCCATATGTTTATCATCACAACAACTCAAGCAAAAGATATTGGTGCATTAACTAGACTAAGAATTAAGATGGCAAGATGGTCGATGCAGTTGCTTAACCACTAGTGACCCATGTCAGTGTACAGTTAGGAAGTGAGCAAAGTAAAGCGAGAGCAACCAGTCAAGGTTTAGAGACAATCCGCTATTAAAGAAAGCAGTAATAACTTAACAGGGTTGCTGAAAAAAATCAAGAAACATGCATATAAACTGGCTCCCTATTACCCTTTTAGGTGGAAGAAATGAACTATACCGGTGAAAATGGCAGCCGTCGATGCGGACAACGATCCAGTTGGAGGCCGGGAGGCGGCGGTCGAACTCGAACTCCCTCTTGACGTACTCATACTCGCTGTTGGCCATCACCTGACGCTACAAGAAACGCGTTCTTCGAGCCGCACCTACAGAAAATCATAGTAAAGTGGCGGTATATATTTTAGAACTTGAGTGAAATCTGCATTGGGTTGCTGTTTTTTTTGTATATTTGGTATCATAAACTAGCTAACTGCCCTAGTTGTGAAAGTGGGATTGTACTAGTAAAGCACCCATCCTACCGATACAGCAAGTTAAGATTAAACACGGGTACATCAGCGAATCGACGCTAGGAATTAGCAATAGTACATTTCAATGCTTTTTTACTCTTTCTGTTTGAATGCTGAGCATTGAACTCCCGTTGCTCCGTTATTGGTTATTACATACGGTGATACAATAGTGGTGCGGGCGTATGGAAAAAAGAAGAGGACATTACAGTTTGGCATGTAGACGTACTTAACCGTATCAGCCTTGCCGGGGCAGTGGAGGCCGGCGGCCGGTCTCCAGCGCTTCGAATCTGGAGTCGGTGTCCGTGCCGGTGACTGACCGAGGGTCTTGGATCGATTCAGAGAGAGGGGCGAGAGGGGCAGGAACCCTATGGCTTCTGCGGGAGGACGGAGAACGCTGGCGAAACGCCGGGGAGAATCCGCGACGGTACGCAGGCAGCGGAAGGAAGCGGGGCGGCCGGCGGCGGTGGTGGTCGGCCGTGTCAAGACAGGACCCTACTATCTGAACTTTCTGCAGTCTGTATCTGAATCTCTGAAACAGGGGAGAAGGCGTCTCCACTTAGCAGACAGTCTAGAGATGCATGAAACGGGCCGTGGGCCGGGCCGGGCCGGGCCGGACCTCTGTTGCAGGTGCCAGTGGCTTCGCAAAAGGCAGCGGAGCGAGAGCAGCCACGGCGCCCAGCCAGGTTAAGGTTTCGGAGGGCGGCAACGCAAACCCATCTCCCCCAAATCCATCCCGCGGGAGAACCAGGCGGGCGGGCGAGCGAGAGAGGCCGGTGCCGGTGCGATGAGGATTGACGATCCACTCGACTTCGAGGGGGAGGACGACCCCCTCCTCACCGTCCGCCGCCCCGCCAAGAGGTACTCCCCTCCCCCTTCGAATCCATTCCAGTCTCGTTTTTCAATTTCGGCGGCAGGGACACGTGGATGGCGTGGCTCGATTAGATTTGCTCTCCCCAAGCTTTACGGCTTTTCGGATGTATATATATTTTTTCTTTTTGTGGTGTGCGTGACACAGCGAAAATTCGTTTGGTGTGTGGTAAGTACGAGTAGTACACTAGTACTAGCATTTTCTGGTGTGCGCGGCAAAAGCTTGTTTGATGGGTGTTTAGCTGGGAGAATGCATGGTGGCATCTTACTGGTGGGAGGTTTTAAGCAGTCGGGCGTGGATTAGCTACTTGCTGCGGGCGTTTTATTCTACTAGTGCTTTTAGGGTTTAACACACACCTTTGGTGGAGGCTCAGGCTATCAGATGGGAATTTCCTTGTTTCAGTATGTGAGTATCGGTTGATCGACCGGTCATGCTTTTTAGCAGCACTCGCATCAGAGGCAGCAATCTGTAAAATTCGAAGAAAATCCCTAGACACAGGAAAAAAAGGATGAACCAATAAGCTTGATAAAAGGCAAATTGAACGTCTTGTGAACAAATATAGTGCCCAACTATTTTGTTGTGTGCACAACGGAGAAAAAGCTCATTAAATGTATCTTTAGCTAGGAGAATGCTTGGTGAAATTTTACCACCAGGGTCATTTGGCCCTGTGGCGTGCAATTTGGGTTTAGCCTATCAGTGATACGGTCATTCTAGAGATTTAGCAATCATTGATCAAGGTCAGTGTCCACTGCAGGAAGAAGGTTATTGGGTTGGATGATCTCTTACAAGATTACTTTGATTCCGGGAAGGATGAGCTCAAAGCTTCTGCTGCTAAGTCTAAGGGTCGCCCCAAAGGAGACAATTCAGACGATGAAGACAAGAAGATCAGGGAGAAGGAGATTGACTTCTGCAAATTTGTGGATGAGTGTGAGGAAAAGGTAACTGTCAAACAAACCGTGTGTACTTATAGACTGGGCCTGATCTTTTTATTTATATATCTTACTGTATTTGAAGGCGAAAGTGATGGATCCTGGAGAGGATGTACCCCAATGGGGACAGCGAGTTTTCGGCTGTCAGGTCAAATGACCCTAAATTTGTTCAGTTTTTGGCTTTTTTTTTTCTAGATTCTACTACTAAAGTGTCTTCATGAACTGTACTTACAGAAATTACCCTCAATTCTTGGTGGCACGGGAGTTGAAAAATGCCAACTTTTGCAATCATTCGGTGGAGATGAGCAGTTAGGTTTTGATCTAGAAATTGAACAAGGTTAGTTTTGTTATGCGTGCGCAATTCTCTTATTTAACTAAAAATGGACATTATTGCTTTGCTTGCATGTTTGGTTTAACCCTTCTATTTCTCATTGTGGCACCATGCCTATGCTTCTTTTTTTGTATCTAGTTAGGTTTGCTTTTAGGTTTTGGTTTTGCCTCTGCAGATAATGTAAGCAACTTCTTACTGTTTTTTATGCAGGAGAGGCCTTTTTAGAAGGCATGCTGATGAATGGATGGCTTATGAAGTTGGTAGCCTTATATGGTTCTGTTGAAGACTCTATAGCATCATGGGCGCTAACCGCATGTAAGGATCTAAGCTCAGTTCAAATTTGTTCTTTTAGATTGCACTGTATGCTTATCACCATTAGCCACCAGTGCTGTACTCATCCAATAAGAAGTTACAAGATTCTGCATCTGAATTTTGGGATAGTCTCCTTTCCCTAAATGAGGTAACTGCATAATCAATTTTCTTTTGTGTTTTGTGTTCTTTCTTTGGCCTCTGTACATAACTTAAGGTTGATTGCAGGATGATAAACCATCCGTAAACTTTGGATACTTTCCAAGCTATTCTATTCTAAAGGATGCTGTACTTAATTATGGATACCTACATGATGCTCCTTGGTCTAAAACTTGCACCTCTGAAATCGCGGTTGCAGGTTGGTTCCATACATAATTTTCTTCCTTTCTTAATCAGTTATTACTTATGCACAACACATTCGATTTTGAGTTATTAATTTCGTACTTGTGATGGTGAACATTCTGAAAATTCCATCTCCATTTCTTATTTCTCAGCAGCATGCATATTCGAAAATAATTTGTTGTATATTCACTTCAGATGGCCCACCTCAAAACATCACCGCATGGTTAAGAGTTGTATCCGCTTGCTGCAAAATTAGGTAACTGGATTATTTGATACAGTGAGTATAGCTGTTTCATTTTTGCTTGTGATTCACTTACAAAATCTAAGATTGAACTGCCTATGTAAAGCTGTTCGCTGTAACGTTCTATTTGCCTATGAAATTCAAGATTTTTATGGCATAGTTTTGCAACAGAATGTCTAGGATAATGTATCTATTTATTTATTTATTTGCCTGTCTCGTGTTTCTTCCTATCCCCAGTATGATGAAAATCTCTGCCTTGAGGGGAATTTGTCAGTTGTCGCTATTGTGGTCATGATAACATGCAGGTGCACTGTTCCATGATGTATAAGAATCATTTCTTTATTCTGAAGTGGCTTTTGTTATCATTCATTTAATCCTTGGAAAATTTTGAAACACTTTGATGATAACAAATATTTAAAATAGCTATATCATCCTTTCTGTTTTAATGGTCTGTTTATTTATTGTACAGAAAACTGCATTCTGTCTTTTCACCTTCGGAAGCAGAAGATGTCCTTGTTATTGTTATTTCCCTCTTTTTGGACCGTCGACTTGAAGGGCTGCCACTTATTTTGGGAGATTGCCTGAATTCACTCATCTCGTACTTCAATACGAGTGAATGGGAAAGTAGCTGTCTGATGGTTGCTGAGTCGATTTCTAAGAGGTAAAAGATTCAGTGATGCCTATTATAGATTTGTAGCCAATAGTACCGTTTTGATCATATGTCCATGTCCAATCAGAGAAATGCTGGAGTACTTAAACTGGGTCCTGAATAAACTATGAATCTTGTTTGCTCACTTTGTGCTAATTTCAAGGGCTTAAGCTTATCTATTGCGTCCATGGCATGTAAAGGCAGTTAAGTTGCATGTACTCCCTCCGTTCCTAAATACTGTATAAGTCTTTTTAGACATTCCAATAGGGGACTATATACGGAGCAAAATGAGTGAATCCACACTCTAAAATATGTCTATATACGTCCGTATGTAGTTCAATAGTGGAATCTCTAGAAAGACTTATATTTAGGAACGGAGGGAGTACATTATCAGCTCATGGTATTTATATTGTGATAAAGAAGCTTCCTTGAGTCGGTCCCATGGTTTTTCCACTCAGGGTGTTTGCCTCTCTGAAGTCAGTTTCATAGCATTGCAGGGTCAACATGGATCTTAATTGTCTAAGGATTGTTGACTGCATTACCGGAACCAACGACCGTAGCAAATTCCTAAGGAGCCAGCTGGCCCTTCAGTTGCTCAAAAATAGCTTCGGCCTTAAAGTAAGTATTGCGAGCACGTGCTCTCTATATGAATCGGCTTCTGGCTAGTGGCGCTGACTGCATATCCTGCATATTTAGGTGGTGAATGTTGAAAGGATCCTGAAGTCAGTCACATCGATAAATGTGAAGGAGAAAGAATGCAGCTTCTTCATGCTGTACGTGCACATAGTCTTGATGGACAACCTGCTCTTCTCGAGCGACGCTTTCAGAAACAAGATCGCGATAATCGACGCTTGGCGCAATTTTCTACGGAACTGTTCGACCCAGATAGGATGCACGGACTGGAGGTTCTACGCTTCCAAGGTGCCAAAGCCTGCCTTTTTTGCTTTGTTTGAGCTGACGCATCCTTTTCTTTCCTATATGTTGCTCATGAGCATATTGTTTGCTCCATGCAGGTCCGAAACAAGGCGTCGTATCTCCTGCAAGGTGCAATGCTGAAAAGGCCTGCCGGCAGTGGTAGCATTCCTGCCAACTGATTTGAACCAGCCTACTGAAGTGCTGCTGCTGGAGGGCACGGAACCTAGACTCTGATTTACTGGCACAAGTGGTGTGTCAGGGTGAATTGTAGGCGCATTTTGGGTAGCTGATGGTGGCTGACAGTATTCTCAGCCCATGTATAGCAGTCCCCAGCACTGTCAAGTCTCAACATAGAGAATGCCACTCAATGAACTTTTGCAGCATGAACTTCTACGTATTAAATTAAATATACATTATGTAGATTTGCTAGTCATATCTGTAATCTCTTTGTTTACAAATATTAGATTTTCTATATAATTTAATATGGACTACATATGGACTAAATTGAGGGAAAAACACATTAAAATATGTCTATATACATCCGATTTAATGAAAAAATAGAACTCCTTATAATAATGAATGGAGGCCGTTTCTTCTAACAGTTTTGCTAAGTCTCACTTGACTGAGACTTGAGACATTGTTATGTCTCAGTTGATAATATAATCTGTTGATCTTGCATGAAGATCCGTGCGAACAATTTCTTTTTAGTTTTTTCTTACATATTATATCATTTGATTGAGACTTGGTTTAAGTCTCACTCCAATGAGACCTAGTCACACCCTTCTTCTAATCATCCTGGTTTTAAAAATTGCAAAGGGAATCAAGTAGTGATCTAAACATTTTTATTTTTTTATGAAATACTCCTTTTGTATCTGAATAATTGTTGTTGGGGGAGAAAGCCCGTAATATGTTACTCGGGCACAACTGTAGCATAAGACATCGAGCCGAGCCGGCCCCCGCGATCATCGGCGGGTCGAGTTGCTCCATCAGGTATCAGCTGACACCTGACGAAGGATGCTGCATATGCCGGTTGGATCTGGCACGTTACCGAACTGTGACCAGATTCCGAACATTGTTTTTGGAGTGGCCTGCCGGAGCACATGGGATCCGGTGGGCAGCCAGGTCCAGGTGTGCCGTGTGCGTCGCCATGCCCTCTTGCTGCTCGCTACGTGTTGCATTATTGTCTCGCCCGCTAGTTACGTGAGCGTAAACGTATCAGCCAAAAAACTTATCCTGCTTGCGTGCCGGCCATGTCTATCGGGTATCGGCAGCATTTTCACTTCAAAATTGTTACCACGTCCACCAACAGTTGCAGCTGGCACCCTTACCCGTCTGCAACGTGGACGGGAATTCGGTAGTAGTGTGTACTGCTGAACTTCGTAGCAGTTTCGTAGGAGCGAGTAGCCGTCATTCTCTAAACTAGCTGAGGCCTGGGATCTCTGGTTCCGAGGTTGCAGTTCAATTTCCGCGGGAAGAATGAAGAAAAATCACGCTAAAATCCAAGAGCAGCAATGGCCGGATCGAAAGAAAGAAAGAATAGGGTGATTTCCACAGGTTTTTATTCCAGAAATCGATCATGGGAGAGCATTGGACAGCTACTACTAACTAAGTATATTCCGCGGAGGCAAAAGTAACAAAATTCGGAGTGTCATATCATATCATATCATATCATCGGACGCAGTGTGGGTGTGGTTTTCTCAATCTTGATGGCCTCTCCCTCTGCTGCCTGTGGGCGTGGTTTGTGCAGGACGAAGCAAGCAAGGCGGCGGCGCCGCCGGCGGCCATTTAACACTCTTGTCGGACGTTGCACGCGACGGCCTGCGCCCACATGCGTATCTGGTCCTTCATCTCCGCCGCGGACCTCGCGTCCGCCTGCTGCAGCCTTATCGCCGCCGCCGCCGTGGGGGGCGCCGACCGCGCCCCGTGCTGCCACGCCTCCGACAGGTACGGCCGCCGCACGACCCCGTCGTCGTTGCTATTGCTGGTGCCGATGCCGATTCCGTTGGCGTTGTTGACGGTCGTCGAGTCGTCGTTGTCGCTGGCGCTGCCTGACCCGGAGACGGAGCCGGAGACAGAGCTCTTGTGGGGCTTGTTGGTGATCTTGTCGTCGCGGAGGCCCGGGAGGACGTCCGCCAGGCTCTCCCTCAGCTCCTCCTGGTCGAACACGAAGCCCAGGTCCTTGAACCCCTGCACCTCGATCGACTCCAGCGCGCTCGAGCTCTTCCACATCTTGTCCTGTAGGCTGCTCTTGTCCCGGACGAGGGCCGGCTGCTGGTTCGCGCTGAACGATCGGAGGTCGCGCCGCGGCGGGCCACGCTCCGGTCTGCCGCCTGCCATCCTCGGCGTCCGGTCAGGCTGCAATGAATGAATGAAGACAGCACGTCAGTTCGTCGGACACGTAGTAAGTAGCTGAGCTCCATAGCTCAGAGTCAGAGCATTCCATCGGTCATCCAGTCCACGATCGGTTGCTGATATGGCGATGATGGGATGCCTATGATGCTGATGCATTGCACTGTAATTCGTGGTACCTTGGTGGGCGTGTGCGAGCGGTAGTGCCTCTCGAGCGTGCTGTGGGAGTGCCTGAGCCTGGGCATGCTCGGCGTTGACGCGGTGACCCCGGCGGGCCGGCGGCCGTTGGCGTCGCCCATGGCCGTGTAGGACGTGACCGGCATGGACGGCGCCCGGTTGAGCGCCGACGACCTGCCGCCTTCCTCGGCGATCCTGGTGCGCAGGACGCCCTCGTAAATCTTGCTCCAGTTCATCTCATCGTCCTCCACCTCGGCTTCCTGCTGATGGCCGCCGCCCTCTTGCACCACCACCTCCTCCTCGTCCTTCATCCCGATGCGAGGCGCCGGGAGCGACGGCGTCCGGAGGAGCCTCCGGGACCCGGAAGCGTCCTGCGCCTTGGCCGCACCGGCCGAGGACGTGGACGGCGACTTGGGCAGCAGCGGCGGCCTGGTCCTCCCCCTGGCGGCGTCGTCCCTTCCGCCGCCGAGGGAGTTGCTGAAGAACCAGTAGTCGTCGAGCAGGTCGAGCGCCGGGGCGCGCTCCACCGGCTCCTCGTCCTTCTTCTTGCCCTGCCGGACGTGGCTCCTCCCGTCGTTCTCTCGCGGCGCTGACAAGAAGGAGCTCATGCCTGCGTGGCGCGGAACAAGAGATGAGATGGGAGGGGAGGAGGAAGATGCGCGCTAGGTGGCCGCTGCCTTTTTGGATTGGCCTGAGCCCTGCGGTGGCGTGGCGCGAGAGCGAGCGATTGTCTTGTCTCGTGTGGTACGAGATGGAAGGAGGAAGGGAGGTGGAGGTGGAGGGATGGGCGCCGCCACTTTGTTGCTTACCGGTGTCGGGCTTGGGGTTTTGTTGCGGTGGCCCGGCCCGGGGTCGGAGGGGCCCGCGCGCGGCGGACTCAATTCTTTGCCCCGCCCCGCCCCGCCAGCCAGTTGGGGGGACACGCCGGGCTGATGATTGCGTTGCGCTCGCAACCGCACATGACTGATTGGGGTTGGGGGAGGTCATAATTGCGCTTCCTCTTCTCCTCTGTCGTTGTGGCTCTGTCTCTATCTCTATCTCTATCTCGTGCGCAGTCAGACTCGGATCCGCAGTGATTAGGGGGCGGCAATTGTTACTCTATACTTATAATCTTACTTAACCCGGGAAGAACCTCTGACGTGGCGCTCAGGCTTATATATACATACATACATACACGTAACTAACGTAAGCGCATGTATTGTTCAACGGGAAAGGGAGTAGAGAAATGATGGTGGAAGTTTCGCGCTTGACTCTGACCGCGGAAAGTCGAGAAACTCTCGTACGTGAATGAAAAGCGTGGGGGTAAAAGGATACATTCAACGTTAACATCATCACATCGTTAAATTGGTTGAAAACACGTCCAACGGATACTCACATTAATATGTAATAAAATACATGTATTACTTTCCCTCTCTCTTTTTTTGACGAAAATGATCCTGCTCTGTTACATATCAAAACTTCGCCAAAAATACAAAACATCCTGAACATACCGAACATTACATTGAGATTATGGGACCACCGAACAACCATTACCGTCGCGAGAAAATTACATGCATTACTCTTATTCATATAGTTATGCTAGGAAATGAATCTACACATATACACCTAGCTTTACAAGACAACTCAAACGTATATGTTGATTGTATTGGGTGCAAATTCCCTTCTTGATAATAACACTCAACCTCCCTCCATTCTGCTCAATTTAAAGATGAAACCGTTGATCGTTGCTTCTTAGCAATGAAAAACACTCCACACAACCCAAATCATAGTCATGCATGAATGTCACTGTAACCTTGCATGTTGCATCATCTAACATGCTTGCATCATTCATCCCCGTTTATGTTTCAAGAGGTGTCCTGATTTAATCCATTTAAATTGTTTTTGTTGTTGTCTTTTATTCCCTATCGCTTTTCATTAACTGTTTTGTGCACATAATTCAAGGTGTTCTATAGAAAATAAATTCAAGGCCACCTAACCAGTTCTTAATTAAAAAAAGTCAAATAAAAAATTAAACCTTTTGTGTTTGCCTTCCGTTGTGTCATGTCGTGCTACTTATTTCTGACCTAGGACTACGTTTACGCCCTAATAGTGAAACCTTCGAATTTGCAATGTTTTATGTAGGCATTTGCAACTGGGATAATTCTTCTATAGTTATGCCTCTAGTACTGAAATCTTAGTATTTTCATGTCACGTTACTTTTTGTTACCCGAGGAATATGTATGTTGCTAATCTGAGTATTGTATTGGGTGGGCAATAATGTTCCCAAAAACTATTTACCTCAAGTTATTAAAATGCATGTCTTTCAAACTATTTTCAAAAACTACCTCCTCCCACTGTTGTTATCTGGCAAGAGTGCTAGGGTGGGATCATTTGCAGTAGATGAAGAACCGGAATGGATGCATAGTCAGGATATGATGAGGAACACAACTAATCAATGGTATCAGTCATGTTCTACTAGAACTCATTGATTAGGGGCGGCAATTAGTTTTAGTCTAATGTTACTTAACCGGGAAGAACCTACTGACATGGTGGCCGGCGCTCGGGCTTATACATAACTAACGTATGCACATGTATTGTTCAAGAGGATGGGGAATAGAGAAATAATCATGGAAATTTCGCGCTTGACTTTGACCAGGGAAAGTTGAGAAACTCTCATATATGAATGAAAAGCGTGGGTAAAAGAATACATTGAATGTTAACATCATGACATCGTTAAATTGCTTGAAAACGTGTATACATGTTATAGACATCCGTACGATTTCAACGGATACTCACATTAATATCTAAACTACATGTATTACTTTTTTTGCGAAAATTATCTAGATTTGTTACATATCAAAACTTCACCAAAAATACAAAGCACCCTAAACATTACATTGATATTGTGAGACCATCAAACAACCATTACCGTGGTGATAAAATTACATATATTATTCTTATTCATATAGTTATGTTATTAAATGAATCTACGCACACCTAGCTTTACAAGACAACCCAAACATATATATTGATCGTATTGAGTGCAAATCCCCTTCTTGACAATAACACTCAACCTTCCTCCATTCTGCTCAATTTAAAGATGAAATTGTTGATCGTTTCTTCTTAGCAATGAAAAACACTGCATACAACCCAAATCGTAGTCATGCATGAATGTCATCGTAACCTTGCATGTTACATTATCTAACATGATTGCATCATTCACCTTAGTTTATGTTTCAAGACGGTGACTCGTTCTCATTCATTTAAATTGTTTTTGTTGTTGTCTTTTTTCCCCATCGGTTTTCATTAACTATTTTGTGCACATAATTCAAGGTGTTTCTACAAGAAATAAAATCAAGGCGATCTAAATACAATTATTAATTAAAAAGTCAAATAAGAAATTAAACCTTTTGTGTTTGCGTCTCCCGTTGTGTCATGTCGTGCTACTTTTTGTCACCATGTAGGACTATGTTTATGCCCTAATAGTGAATCCTTCGGGTTTGCAATGTTTTATATAGGCATTTGCAGCTGCAATAATTCTGCTATATTTATGCCTCTAGTAGTGAAATTTTAGTATTTTCATGACATGTTACTTTTTGTTACTCCGGGAATATGTATGTTGCTAAATACTATGCTATGTATTGTATTGGGGCGGGCAAAAATGTTCTCAAAAATATTTACCCCACGTTATTAAAACATATGTCTTTCAAACTATTTTCAAAAACTATCTCCTCCCACCGTTGTTATTTGGCTAGAGTGCTAGGGTGGGAGCTTTTGCAGTAGATGAAGGACCGTAATGGATGCATGCTCAGGATATGGTGAGGAACACAATTAGATTCAATGGGATCAGTCGTGTTCCACTGGAACCCATTGGTTTAGCGAATAACCACATACTATATGGGCTCTGACTTGACCTAGCGAATGTCGGGAAACCCTTATCCGGTGTCACAACTAGTATATAGTTCTGTGAGTGAGAAAGTGTATCGTGAGAATGGTAGGGGTGCACTCGAAAGTCTTCGTCTCGACCTTCTCCGGGTGGTGCACAAATCGATGTGGTGATATAAGGGATGAGCTGAGTCATGTGGGGGGAAATGTACAACCCTCCCGAGAGTCTCAACCGAACATATTAGTTGTGCCCATGAATATGGCCAATTTGAGCTACTAAATTTATCTCCTCTTCTTTTCCATTTTCAAAAGCAATGTTGTTTTATCAAGCTACCGTGGAATCCATGTGGGGGTGCTAACAATAGTCTTGTTGGGGAAGTGATCGCCATGTATGCCTATAGGGCTATGATGGTGGATTGACTTCGGGACACTATGAGATAGCGGTTTTCCACATATTCATATATAGCTATGCTGAAAGTCAAGCATTCTTGGTATATTCCTATGTGGCTCTTGTGGAAGAAGTGTGCGTTTCATAATCAGGCTAAGTAGAAAGTGTTCTGTTTAGCCCCATATAGTTTTACGACCTACTTTCAAAGTAGGGTTTGGGTGTGTCTAGGTAGTATGTACCATGTGTACTTTCTAAACTCTTCAAAAATTGCATTCACTAACAAACCTTAGCCACCATACTAGGACCTATCCCTTATGCATGTATTGCATTTTTTTTCCAACATCTGATATGACTTACGAGTACATTTAAAATACTCACTTGCTACGTGGCGTGCTCATATATATTATGACATGTGGGAAGATTAACAAAGCTAGGGATGCGGGTTTCCACTGAACTTGCTTGATGTTAGTGGATTCACCTACTGATACGCTCTTCCGCTTGCTTTTTGACGTGTACTATGGCAAAACTTACTTTTGAGCATGGTTGTAATAAGCACCAGGAACTCACTTTTTTCAAGTGTTATATGACCTGTGATATCGCTATTACATCTACGGATCTATGTGTACCAGCAATGTGTGCTCGGACTAGTACATTACATCTAGGAAGGATTCAACTCCGAGATAATATGTGGCAGGGGATAGATCGACCAAATCATTAGTGAATGGATTCGAACATACATCTATTCCCGAGCAACCAAGCAAGACAAAGTGTGTACCATATAATTGGATGAGATTAGATATAATCCTAGAAATATCGTTGCTGACTATTGAGAAAAACTGATAGATACATGTTTTTTTGAAACACATGAATTAGAAAACACGGACTAAAAAATAAAATTTAACACAACACACGATTTCAACATGGTGTATTGCATGCCCAAGTTTTGTGCCTCCTCTATCCTCACAATCATGATGTGATGATGTATGGGGTGAAAAATAATCAAACTTGTCACACACTAGAAATTTGCCAGACTCGGTCTTTTGGATGTGCTTCTAGGAATAATTAAGGTGTGTGTGTTTATTGGATGACGGTATGCATGTGTATGTAAAGTCCGCATTTGTTTCTAAAAAAGAGGGCTAGGCAATAGCTTTCCTGAGGAAAATACAAAAAAGAACTAAAATCAAAGTGATGCCTAATCATACATGGACTGAAAACATAAAAATAAATTGTAGAGATTGTTTGATGGCAGCACACATGCTGAGTTTGCCTAGGCATCACACATATATAGTCGTGATAGGAAAGAAATTTAGAGGCATGAGTAACCGCATCTGGGTGATACAAAGAGATGCTAGCTCTAGAAAACACCAAACAGTCCCCCAACCTAAATATGTTGGGTGATGTGCAAATCCCCCTCTTGACACTAACACGCAACCTCCACCGGGCGCCATCCGTTCAATTTAAGGCGAAACTGTTGCTCGTTGCTTCTTACGAAGACAATTAGACAAAACTAACACTGCATCTGTATATATATGTCACAGTCGCGGACGCTGCACGCATGCCACCGCTATCCTCTTCCACGTTGCATTGCATGGACGGCCTACCTTGCCTGCCCGTTCGCATCCATCGTCCCGAATCGCGTCAGGTCTTCCTCAATCCTCATCGCTGTTGCTCTCGGTCGAGAACGGCTGGCCACAGTCACTCGAGTAATTTAAGAAGGACAACGCTAGCGAGTGGCGCCGCACCTCTGTCTTACCGTGCGGCGGCTCATTTAATCATATTTCAATGCAAAAATTAACCTTCTGTTAATCACTTATTACATATCTCTCTCATGCATGCATGCGTGCAATGATATCATTATGTATAATGAAAACTGCTACATGCATGCAATGATGTCAGCAAGATTCTTTTTAATTTTGAAATTTAAAAAGTTTTATCTACAAAACCGTTAATTCAATCGATGATCCGCTTTCATCATTGACTTTCTCTCGACAAGTTCTTGAAACTAGATCTCATGTCGATATGTTCCGTCAACTATTTTTTTTCATCCATACTTACCACATTTTTGACCCCACTTGCCATATTATTAACCACTTACTTGCCTGAAAAATAACTTAATTGACACTTTTAATATTTTTTCGTACAAAACCATGTAACAGTTTTCATTATACATGATATAAAAACATTGTCATAGGTTGTGTTTGTCAATTTAAATATGCAAACTTGTCATATTTACATACAACTTTGTAAAAAAAAAACTATTTTGTGTGTTTGTTAGTTTAACTATGTCCAGTTATCATATTTATAAACGATGATCAAAAAAGATTTTTTGTGGTCACCGATTTTAAATATGTTGAGTTGTCATATTTTTGCGCGTAATCGCCTAAAAAAATTGTTTGTGCTTGCCATTTTGATTATATCTAGATGTCATATTTATACGCAGTTTTCAAATTTTTTGACGATTAAGTTATTTTTATCAGACAAGTAAGTACTTACTAATATGACAAGTAAGTACAGCAAATGTGGTAAGTACGAGCAAAAAAAAAGTTGTCAAAACATGTCGACATGTGATCTAGTTTTGAAGCTTTTATCGAAACAAAGTCAACGACGAAAACGAATCATCGATTAAATTAACGGTTTAAGAGATAAAAGTTTTTGAATTCCGATCATTTAAAAAAAATATCATGACATCATTGCATGCATGCACTTCTAAATAGAATTTCCCATCTAAGAATCGGCACTGATATAGTAACAGCAGGCTGTGGGCTGGATGCCGGCTGTGGATCGGATCATGTATGACGATACGCACACGTGTCGCCGAGATCGAGTGGAGTGATCCTCGCATGGAACACGCTGTGTGAATGTGATGAGACAGCGCGCAGCGTACGTAAATCAAGTGGCCAACTCTAATGCGCGATTGTGTTCATGTGTTGTGTACGTATATACGTCTGGTCTGGACTGGGCATAACTATATGTGCTGGACCAATGATACGCCACAGTTGTGTATAGATATTAGTGGTAGATACATAGAGTATACTACTACTACTAGGACTGACTGGATCGTTGAGAGGCAGTTCGGTTCAGTTGATTAATTAATCTGGCCTCAAATGATGGCAGCCGGTCTTGGCTGGTGCAAACCTGGTTGCGGTTGGTTGGCGTTGAGCCAGCCGATGCTGTGTTGGTCATGTACTCGTACGATTATTATATTGTTTTTTCTTTTGTTGATTTGTGGGTGCGACGGTACTCCACTTCCGGGAGTTGGATCCGGGAGGGGGCGTTTGGCTGCCCATGTGCCGCGGGGGCCATGCGTGGGGCGCGCGGAAAATGGGGGAAATGAAATGGGGCTTCGTTCATTGGCTATTTACTCCTGGTCATTGGCTTCCTGCCTGCCCATCCCCGCCACGCAGCGTGTTAAGAGCATCTCCAACACGGGTCTAAAAACTGCTCCGTGTGTTAAAAGATTCGTTTTTTAGGCGCCGGACTGCTCCAGCAGAAGCTGCAAAACGCTGCGCGCTAAAAACTTCTGGGCGCGCGTTTAAAAACGCTATCGCGCGCAGCATATTTAGTGCGCCGGCTTGCGCGCGCACCAAACTCTGAGCGGCTGCAGATGGGACCGCTGGAGTGGGCGCCGCACTAACGCGCGTCTGTTGGAGATGCTCCAGTCCCCGCGCTTCAAAACTGCTACAGTGACGCGCTAAAAAATTTATTGGGCGCGGATTTTTTGCGCTGTCGTTGGAGATGCTCTTAGGCCAATTTCACCGCACGACCTCATCCTGTCTGAACGTGAGCGTGTCCGTTTGAAGCAAAACGGATAAAACAGACGGCCCAGCGTGCGGGAGCGAACATACGTTTGTTCGTTTTGTGTCCGTTTTCGACCCATTCCCGGCCCAACTGGCGTCATTTCCCCCAAACCTCCCATTCCCGCCGTCTCCCTCTCTCTCCCCCGTCCATGGCCGACGCCCACCCGAATTCCGACGGTCCGATCGTCGACCAGCCCGGAATGGCCAAGAAGAAGAAGGCCAAGGCGCCAAGGAAGCCGCGGGCGGAGTGCACGCGGGAGGAGATCGCCAAGCTGGACGCGGAATCGGCGAAGAGGAGGAACCGGAGGGCGGCCGTGAAGGACAGCGCCGTCGCCCACAAATTCGCCACCGAGCGCAATGAGATGGAGGCCGCGCGGCGCAAGATCGAGGTCGAGGAGAAGGAGGCCATCATCAACAAAGCGCACACCCTCCTCATGCTTGGCATTTGTCGTCCGGCCGGTTTCTCTGCAGCGGCCGTCGGCCCGGCGAGCACAGGCTCGTCGGTCACCCGGTCTCCGCACTGCTAGTCGCCGATGTCGCGGACCACGGCTGTGTCGCTCGGCTACCCCCCGCCAAGGCACGACGCCCACACCCGTTTCTCGGGGTCGCCGGACGTGAGCATGATCGCGCCTTCCACCCCACGCCCCTCGGCCTGCATCAACCTCAACATCGCACCTGGGTCCAGCAGCGGCGGCCGGGCGGCCGTCGAGATGCAAAGAAAGAAAGCACGGCCGCCATTTGCGGGCACCATGCCGTCCCCCCGCGTCCTGTTCGACGAAATGGCAACACCAATGCCACTGGTCGACGACACCTACGACCAGTTCATGGAGGACGTGATCTACAACGGTGGGCATGTTCCTGCCTACGATCCCGACGAGACCCAAAGTCAGGATGGCCGGGCCCAGTTCGTTGCCGATGAAGAGGCCGACGACCGTGCTGACTATGACCATGGTGACTCGTGGCATGGAGACGACGGCATCTATTGCGAAGGTGATGGCGATGAAGATGAAGTAAATGACATTGATATTAGTGGTGAGCCATTGTTCATCGACGAGCTCACCCAAAGAGCGGAAGCACAAAAGAAGAAGAAGAGCATTCGCACAGGTTCATACACCCAAGATGAGGACAAGCTGATTTGCAACTCTTGGATGGAGATTAGCCAAGATCCGAGGACAGGAGCACAACAAAAGGGCCTAGTTCTTTGGACGAGAGTCCACAAAACTTTCCATGAAAGGAAGATGTTTAAGCCCTATCAAATCACAAGCGACCGTGGCATCACCTCGATTCAAAAGAGGTGGTTGTTCATCCAACAAGAGTGCAACAAGTATTGCGCCGCATTGGAGAGCATTGAAGCACGGCCCGTGAGTGGCCTCATCATTGGGGACATGGTATGCTCTCCTCAACTGTAACGCCCAAGATGCGATCCTATCCTTATTTTGGCACGAGGGCCTCGACAGGGATAGAAGCGCATCTCGTCGTTTCCCAAGAACGGATATCGTTACAAGTACATGTACTGAAGAGAAGAGTATATGGAATTGGCTTACACTCGCCACAAGCTACATCAGAGTCACATCAGTACAATACATAAATATCACGAAGAAGAGCAGGGTCCGACTACGGATGAAAACAAACGAGAAAAGAACGATGTCCATCCTTGTTATTCCAGGCTGCGGCCTGGAACCCATCCTAGATCGATGATGAAGAAGAAGAAACTCCAAATGAACAATGAACGCGCTTGCGTCAAGTAACATTTACCTGTACCTGCAACTGGTGTTGAAGTAATCTGTGAGCCACAGGGAACTCAACAATCTCATTTCCTAAGGTATCAAGACTAGCAAAGCTTAATAGGCGAGGTATGGTTAAGTGGTGAGGCTGCAGCAAGCGACTAAGCATTATATGAGGTGGCTAACTTACGAGTACAAGAATCAAGAGGGGGATGATCTACGCAAAACGGACGTGAACTACTGATGATCAAATGAATGATCCTGAACACCTACTTACATCAAACATAACCCCACCGTGTCCTCGATCGGAGAAGGAGCTCACGAAAGAGACAGTCACGGTTACGCACTCAATTGGCATATTTTAATTAAGTTAACTTCAAGTTGTCTATAACCAGTGTTAAACAAAGTTTCCACATTGCCACATAACCGCGGGCACGGCTTTCCGAAAGATTTAACCCTGCAGGGGTGCTCCAACTAGTCCATCACAAATTACCACAAGCCGCATAGAAATCCTCGATCACGACACTCGCGATCTCGTCGGATTCCTTAGTGGAAAACTTCAACTCTGAGATTACCCAAAGCATCACCGGAATCCCGATGCACAAGATATCTCGTAAAAGGTAAAACTAATCCAGCAAGGCCACCCGGTGTGTTGGCGAACCCGATAGGAGCCGCGTATCTCGTTCTCAGGACACACCGTTTATGCATAGTGGACGGTAGCCAAACGCTCGAGTTGCCCCGAGGTGGCACCGCCGACTGCTAGGTGGGTGGACCAACACTCATGCGGAGCACTGGCTCGGGGGTTGATTAATTATCCTCGGGGTCCGGAAAGTCCCTATGAAATTTTATTAAGTTATTAGGCAAATGTAAAACCAAAGTTGGGCCTTGCCAGACCAGTATTAATCTAAAAAAAAATATCAAGGGGGTCCCCATAACAACCCCGATCGTGTTAGGAGCGCTCAATTATGGAACATAAAACCGGTAGCCGAAACTAAGGGGGCAAAGGTGGAACAAAACACTAGGCTAGAAAGGCCGAGCCTTCCGCCTTTTACCAAGTATATAGGTGCATTAATTTAAATAGCATTTAATATGGTGATATATCAAGGAACCAGCGTTATCACATGGAAGCAACTACACCTGCAACTAGCAACGCTAACACATGGTTAAGAAAGCGGTAACATGGCCAAACAGTGGTTTGCTAGGTTGTGAACAGGTTGAATGTTTTCATGGCAATGTTGGGAGGCTGATATTTAACAGGTGGTAGGCAACGGGACATAACGATAGAAATGATAAAACTAGCATGGCAATGATAGTAATGGTATATGGGGAAATGGTCATCTTGCCTGAGATCCCGCTTGGAAGAAGAACGACTCCGTGAATCAGACGAGCCGATGTAGTCGAACTGGTCCTCACTTTCCGACACGCTTGCGGAACTCTATCGAGACGAAGCAAACCGGAAACAAGAATCAACACACGATATACACCACACTATGCACACCACATATGATACGTGAACGGTTGGAAGTATGCAAGACCTAGCATGGCAATTCGCAACAACCAAACACTACACATTAAGTGATGTTCAATGTGCAACGAGTTGCATATTGACGAAACTCCACATACGAATTATTTAGTTCTATCACGATTAGGTACACGACAATATTAAATGTGGTTAAAAATGGCAAGAGGTGAAGCGTAATTAAACTACCTATCTAGGCATTTTAAATGAGGTCGGAAGCAACATATAGCATCTCCGAGATGACCTCATGCGTTAATTTATAATTCTGTCCAGATCTAAACTGACACGTTTAAATATTTGTTAAACAGCAAAATAAACAGGTTTACGTAATCAAAGTTGTCAGAATCGCGGTTCTGAATCGGATCGCAACTCCGTTGCTAGGATCGTGAATCATAGAATCATAACTATGAGGATCGTAGAAACTTAGATTCTATGAGCGAAATCGTAGAATCGGAGAGCCTAGTTTGGATCGTAAAATCGTAAGATTCTAAGACCTGAGTCATGATTCTGACAACTTTGCACGTAATTCTACGCGTCGATTCAATCAATTTACACAAAGAGAACATCTCCAACGGAGCTACAGTTCAAAAGATACAAACACCGCAAGATATGATGGCATGAATGCAATATGTGTGCAATGACGGTCACGGGCATCCCAAGACATACAACTAGCAAGCTAATATGAAACTACACGAGATTATAAGCAAGTTTCATATAGGACACGATCAAAACGGAGCAACGGTTCAACAACTACAAGCTAAACAAGAAATGACTACAATCTGCCAAAATCAGCCACATAACATTTTCTACACCCTCAAACAACTAGCTACACAAATCCAAAATGCTCAACCAAGGCATGAAATAGTAGAGGGCAATATGCACTACAACATACTACCAATAACATTTAGCATGGAAGCATGGATCGCTAGGAAAAGGACTCACAAAATGGCATCTCATACCAGTTTCAGACTTAGTGAAAATATCAGTTTATGACAATGCAGTTTTCGACCTGAAGGCATATTGACAGCAACAAAACTATATTCTAGAAGGCTCCAAATAACATGAAAGTTGATAACATGGTAGAGAATCTTAAGGGCTACAACTAACTCCATTGCACCAACCTAAAAAAGGCTACAGATGACCAGATAAAATCATGACAAGACAACAACAAAATATAACAGATCTCAGACTTAGAAATATTTCAGCATCTCCAAATCAGCACTATTTTCTAGCAAGTTGAGTACAAGCAAATCACACCTAAACATGGATTTCTATTGCAACCAAAATTACCAGGGGCTAGCCTACACATCCAAGGGTACATCTCTAGTTGACAACTTATTCATATCATGCACGGATTAAATCCCACAAAATAAACAGAAGGGCAACATGTCAAAATATCACGCTCACTAACTTGCACAAAAGCCAAAACTAAATGCACAGTTAAATTCTATGGATTTTTCTATCCCGGAAACATATATAACACGTTGGGTTGCAAAATTAAAATATCGCCACACGTATATGTGAAATTATGTCCTACACCCGATATAACAAACTAGCAATGGAACCTACATGCAAAAATGAAACAACTACTCTAAAAAACATGGAAAAGGGTCCTTAAAAACATGAGGATTTAATCTACGGGATTGAACAAACCAGACACGCGCAAAAATAGATACGGGATATCTAATACATTAGGACAACACGCAAAACTAGGCAAACAGCGAGTCAAACTATTCCAAACATGCATGCAAGTTGCAAAATATTAATCTACGCGAAAAACTACACAAGTTTCATGTATAAATCATTGCGATTCGACGCACGATTAATTATCTACGGGCGTTTCAAAATATCCTAATTTCCTGAAAAAGAACTTAATCACAGGTAAAATACTAAAATCTAATCAGGCCGAGTCAAAGCAGTTGGGTCAACAGTCCAATGGGTGCAGAATAGCTCCGATGTGCATTGAGCGCTGGGTAGGAAGAGAAAGGGGCTACCTTAGTGGGCCGAGCCCATGCGGAGGAGGAGGCGGCCTGGTGGAGCGCTGGCTGAGCCAGGCTGGCGCCGGCTAGGCCTAGGGGCGATGGGAGTGGGACCGACTCAGGCTGGCCTGGTTGGGGCGCGACCCACGTGCGGATCGGTGAGTGGGCGCTCGTCCCTGTCCTCGTGCCCGAGACAGGGAACAGCGTCGCGGCGGCGACTCGCCAGGGAGGCGGCACCGGCGGCTGGGGCCCCGACAGGGCGAGGGGACACAGGGAACGGCGACCTCCGGCCCGGATCTGGCCTGATCCGGCCGGCGGAGTGGGCGAACGGCAGCATGCAGCGGTAGCGGGGTAGGCTGGTGTGGGGCGGCGGATTCCCGGAGGTTCGGGTGCCACTGGTGGCGGGATCGGCCGACGGCGGCGGGCTGATGGCCGACGGGAGGCGGAGGCGCGGTGCGGATCCCGGCGGCTGGCTCCGACGAGCTGCTCAGGGGCTTCGGGCGGCTCGATGTGCGTGCGCCGGTGAGAGCCCGATCCGGGCCCGGGGCGGGCCTGCTGCGGGCCTGGCGGGCCCTTGCAGCTGAGGAGAGAGAGGAGGGAGGTGGAGGCTGCGCTAGGGTTTTGGGGGGCACGGATTTCAAGGGAAGAGAGAGAGTGGTGTCTAAAAAATGGCATGGGTGTCTATTTATAACAATGGGGGGGGGTGTAGGTTTAGCAGAATTTCTCCCCGGATCCAACTGTGCGATCGGAATCGAACGATCTCGAACGCGGGACGGGCCTAAGTGGCCGTGTAGAGTAGGTTAGCCGGAGATGAGAGGGAAAACAACACCCGACAACGTAATTTTAAAACATCGAAAAACATCCGATGATAGACCGAATACGGTGCCGCTACGGTCGATCGTTCGGGTACTAGACGGACTCCGATTGCGACGAAAATTGGCAGGCGGCCTACCTATAATAAAACTCGACCGCGCGCCAAGTTTCAACCAAATCAGAGAAAGTTTTATACACACTTTTAAAAACAATATTTTAACGATGCCGCGGGCGCGTGCGTGTGTGGTCGGGCTCAAAACGGGCAACGATGAACACAGAGAGAACCGGCAACTAATAACGGATGCAAGTTTTGAAAACTGGCGGCAACGGACTGCCGATGCAATGCTAATGATGCAAATGATGCAATGATGATGCGATAAATAAATAAGTCATGCGACAAAAACGGAATAAAGGGGGAATCTTCTGGAACGTCGATCTCGGGCTGTCACATCAACCTAGTCCTTTCCTTGCTTTCGCCTTGTATATGTTTGCATGTCCAAATCTTTGTTGATCATGTGGTGTAGGCATTTCAATCTTTGGAATCATTCAAGGCCCGGAAAGAACGACAAGCCATTCACGCTTATGCATTGTTGGACGATCATCAACGATTGCGCAAAGTTCAAGGATCAATACCGTGAACTTCAAAGGAAGAGAGGTAAGAAGACGACCAAGTTCGCCGGAGGTGGAGATGGCGAGGCGTTGAAGAGGCCGAGGGGCAAGACCAACTCCAAGGTGGACGACATACGTGATGCCACATCCATGGCCTTGCACGAGACTTTGCATGGCATGATGTCTCAAAAGGACATGAGGGACGAGAAGAAGCGACAAAGTAAGGATGAGCAAATGAAGCAATACCTGAAGCTTCAAAGGAAGAAGCTAGAGATGGAGGAGGCAACCAAGAAGAGAAAGATCTACCTAGAGGAGGCGGCCCGGCAAAGGCAGCTTGACATCGAGGCCAGGAAGAGGCAGCTCGACATCGAGGCCACCAATGCTGCAACCAAAGCGAAGGAGGTGGCCCTTGCGATCGTGAGCATGCACTTGACGAAGATGAGAGAGAAGATGAGGAGCTGGTTCGAGGCTAGGCAGAAGGAGATGTTTGACGCCGATGGCCTGAACTAGGTCGTCCGATCAGACATGGCCGTTCTTTTTTGGAGGCTGGCATGGGTGCCGCCCGCTGGGCCGCTGGCTGTGTGTGCCGGCGAGAAACATATTCTTTTTGGAGGCTGGCTGTGTTGCCGACCGCTGGCTGTGTTGCCGGTGAAGGAAACTATTCATTTTGGAGGCTGGCTGTGTTGCCGGCCACTGGCTTTGTTGCCGACGAGGACGTGTAGGCCGCTGGCTGTGTTGCTCGAGTGAACTAGGGCCGCCGGCGTGAACTGGCCGCTGGCATCTGAATCGTTGTTCTATTTGGAGGCGGACAAGATAAGGCAAACGGATGCGGCCGCGCGCTGGGCGCGCGGCCAGCGCATCTCAGGACAGGGCCAGACACGACCCCATCTCCCCACCCAAACGGACAGAATCCGGGCAAAACAGACGTTCGTTTGGGGTCGCGCGGTGGAGTTGGCCTTAGTGTGCAAGACCGTCTCAAACCGACTTCGTCTCATGGTGGTTAAATTCACAGTTTTGACCCTTTTGCTATCTTTAGCTACTTTTTGGATCTGATGCTTTTTCTGACATCATCCGCTATGACAGCAGGCATTCACATCCTACCGTTACTTTCTATGGCGATAGGGATTGGCTCAACACAGCTCGTGCCGTCTAACACGCTAACGTGGATAAGTGACTACAACCACTCCATGGCGGTAGGTTGTGGATGTCTACCGTTATCGTGGGTGGCGGTAGGGTACTCAGACTGTTAACTGTCTGAACATACTACCGTCAACCGTAGTGGCGGTAGGAAACCACACCCTACCGTCACTTTATGTGACGCTAGCCACTTATCCACGCCGACGTGTTAGACATCATCGTCTGTGTTGACCCGATCCCTATCATAATTTCATGTGGCGGTAGCCACTTATCCATGTCGGCATGTTGGACGACGTCGTTTGTGTTCACCCGATCCCTACCGCCACTTCATATGACGATAGCCACTTATCCACGTAGGCATACTAGATGGCGTCGTCTACGTCGACTCGATCCCTACCGCCACACAGAGTGATGGTAGAGTGTGAATGCCTACCACCACAATGGATGAAGGTAGGAAAAAGGCCAGATCCAAAAAGAGATCGTTGAAGCACATTGATGTCGTCGTGAGAACCCGACATTCCAAATAAAGCATGCCAAATCCATAAGTCATGTGATGCCATCGCTTCTAGTATGATGGTGACCTCTCTGGTGTGACCTTGTTACATTCCTCACAAACCTTTGTGTAGTTCTTCCACTGCTAATGCATGCAATCAATTGATCCCAACATTCCTAGAAACCTTCCGGCCTCTCCAATAGCAAACAACTTCTCCGTGTCCTACGCATTTGGTTCTCTAAGATACTCTGCTCCAAACACCTCGACCACAACACGAGCAAACTTGACATTAATCTTTAAGCTCCTACTCTCCCCCATCCTGACCATATCACCAACGACATCTGCCGTAGTACCAAGTGCAAGAATTCTCATAGGAGGTGTGCAATTCTACTTGGCAAAGAAAGAGAGTTGACCGCAGCAATCCGTTGTGAGCTTGAAGTAGTCGTCGTGTGCCTCCACTCCATCCATAATGCGCAAAAACAATGATTTTTGCATGATAAAACGGCGACAAAACCATGGATCATCGAGAAAAGTTTGGTTCAAAGGAAAGTAATCCTTGTGCAGTAGCCTTGCTCCGGATACCCTACCCCTATTGATCACTCTTCTCTCTTTGATCGAGCCCTTAAAATTGAGAATATGATCCACTTGCTGGTACATTTCCTCTTGCATGCTCGTGAACATGAGCATGTCCACTTCTTTGTCCGAATCCAAGGAATCAAAGAACTCATCTTGAATCATTTCATCAAGCTCCATCGGTTCATACTCCTCGTCGGACGAAGCATCAGAATTCATCATTTTCCCTAAAAATTTGAAAAAAATCAGGTCAGACAATGTGTCAAACACATCCAACGCAAGGAGGAGTTGGAGAGTTGCCGGACGTACCCGTGGGATTGTGAAGAGTATGTCTATAGGGGAGGGGGTTGATTAGACTACTTAGCCAAATAAAAATCTAACCTTTTCCCAATTTTTTGAGTTGGCAAGTTTTAGCAATTTTACCAAGTATAGCACACCCTACACATGCAAATCTACGAGTATGGTAGTGGAAAGTAAAGATAAGCAAGTGTAAGTAGAGGGGTAGAGATAGGAAGATCAAACACAATAAAGACACGATGATTTTTGGCGTGGTTCCGAGAGGTGGTGTATGGTACGTCCACATTGATGGAGACTTCAACCCATGAAGGGTAACCGTTGCGCGAGTCCAGAAGGGCTCCACCCATGAAGTTACTAGTAGAAAATGGCCCATTTGTCCCGGTTCCAGAAGCCCATTAGCCCCGGTTCTAGAACCGGGACTAAAGGGTCGGGACTAAAGCCCAAAACCTTTAGTCCCGATTCCTTTACCAACCGGGACAGAAGGGCCTCCACGTGGCCTCTGTGGGGAGCCCAGGCAGGAGGTCCTATAGTCCCGGTTGGTAATACCAACCGGGACGAGGAGGTGGTTTTTTTGAATGGGGTGTGTGTTTGGGGTTTTGGAGGGTTAATTTAGGGGTTTCATATTGTGTTAGCTAGCTAATAGAAAGAAGTGTCCTCTCTTTCTCTGTGATGTAGAAGTAACGACTTTAGCAAGTTATCCTCGATCTCTTAGGTATTGTGGCCGACCATTCATTTACGACATCTGGGCTAATGAACCCAACGTCGAAGATTCATCCACACATGAATCTAATCTGCTTTCTTTCCCCCAATGATATAATAACCAATCATGATCATAATAACAAATCATCATGATAATCATGATCAACATCATCCTCATATTAATATAAAAACTCTTGCGTCGCTATAGCTAATAATCATCATAGTCATTACCACCAACACTATTTAATCATCATTTTCGTAAATGAGACATCATATAACAAAAGTTGGTCACTAGTCATAATCACAACTCCTCCTCCTCCTCATCATCAACTATAACACATTGTAGCACATAATAACACATCAGGGCCGGTTCTGAGATTTTAGGGGCCCGGGGCGACACTAGGATCTGAGTCCCCTAATACGAACACCAAAATAATGCTTATAATCGCACGACAATATGCAGTGCGACGTTCCATGTTTAGGTGAGAGTGTGACAACCGTGCTACCATCTTTAGAGCATGTATGAACCAAGGTTCAACCCGAGTTATAGAGCATGGGTGAACTTTAGCGCATTATACTTTCCATTGTGTCAACATGAAATACTATCAATGACACTTGAAGTGCCTAAAAACATTCATGTAAAAAGAAAAACACACCTTTCTGTAGTCATATTGTCATGGTGGCTGGTAGACAAGGTGTGTACGTAAGGTATCTTCTTCGCGACTCAGCCTCTCACCTCTCGGTGTGGCCGCGTGGTGGCTCGAGATGAAAAATCTTCAAATCAGATGGTAGCACACACATTAACAGTGGATCTTCAAGGCTGTCTATCTTTTTTCTGAAAAAATGAAGGTGACAATTTATCGTTACACAATTATTATTTTGAAGCGAGTGTAATTCACAATTATGTACCAGTGAAAAGATTCAAACATTCCTTACACATTCTTGAAAACTATACAACATGACTTAGGGTTTGTCCTTCGTGATTGAAATTAAAAACAGAAAATAGATGTGCTGCCTCCAGGGCCATCATTTATTTGGTTTTGCTGGTGCTCTACATATTCCTTTGTTAATACTTTCACGTAACATGCTTACATGGACAGTAGAAAACAGATTAGATCATAGATAGGATTAGGAGGAAGGAACCATGGACAAGTGGACAACTAGAGGGGAATCAGGAAGAGGAAGAAAAGATGGGTTCGCCGCGTACAAACTGTTCGGCAAGGAAGAGTTGGACCAAGCGGCGGTCGATGAACTAATTTGCCTCATGAATCGAAGTATACGATCGGACTGTCGGCGTAGGCCAAAAGCTAGGGTTCGCAGCGATACGACGAGGTCTCAGGTTGTGGGAATGAATCCATTGCGTTCGCTAATCGCCTGGAATAGAACGATCTCTGGCTCCTGAGGTATCAATCGCGTTGCCAACACATGCCCATTGTTGGATCAGTCAGCGGAGGCCTAGGTCGGGGCCCCTTAGACTTCGGGGGCCCGGGGCGGCCGCCCCTCCCGCCCCCCTCATGGCCGGGCCTGTAACACATTGTACCTAGGACCTACTCCTCTCTCATAGGACCTACTCTACCCTCTCTTAGGTAGAATATCACAAAACAAGATACTCCCTGACTCTCCATTATGGAGAATGGATATCATCTTGTCTCCCATTCTTGGCCTACGCACAATGTTGCTTCCAGGTAGCTCTCTACGATTGACCATACATTTTTTCCAATCTTTGATTGTCATTTCATCGGTTTTAGAAATCCGGTATGGACATGAGTGATGCAGATACCTAGGCTGACCTGGCCGTGCTGGCCGTATGCTCATAGCATCAACGCGACCTCTTGGAAACATCAGATGAGGCACACAATCTTACGGGATATTCTGTTGAAAAACATAGTATTAACTTTGTAGCTAGCAATGTAGTTTTGTTTTACAAGAATTTATGCAAAAGATGCACAGGTGTCGTAATAGTAGAAAATTTACCATGCAATCTCCATGCATGTTACCGTAGTTCACCACGTGCACTAGTGGCACGCATTGACCATAATGTGGGGGAGTTTGCTGATAGGTATTGTAATTCTCAAGATCATTGATAAATGCGACAAGATGATGTTTCCCCTTACAAGTTAATTCTGCTTCATCATTGTAGTAATAGGTTCTGTCTACCATCTTCCAAACATTTTTTGAAGAACGAAAATAAGTTGTCAATGGAAATAAGTTGTCAATTATTTTTAAATAAACAATATAAATTACTTAAGAAATATGGTTGAGAAACTCACATAATGGTAGAACTGTAGGCGTCTGCACATCGACCTAGATGTCGATATTACCTTCAATTTCATCTTCCGGACGAATATCAAAGGTGATAAGCATATTAGGCTCAAATGCATAAGCCTTGCATAGTGCTACCCAAGTTTTGCATTCAAAAAAGGAGTAGGTGTGTGCATTGTACAACTTTACGGCAAAAGTATAACCATGCTCGATCCTCAAGTGAACTATCTTTACCTCCATAGTTTTTTCAATACTGAAACCAATCTTATCCAAGACATAAATTCTTGCATGGCAGGGGATACGCTAGTACAATAGTAAAAAATAAAAAATATAAGTTGAAGCAAAAGAATTCATGCTTAATTACGAAAAAAGACCTGTCGTTGTGACTTATTGTATCCACTTCGAAGTCCTCATCCAGCATGATGCTGAAGCGCCTATCATCAACTAGGTGAGGCGTGTCGCACATGCTGCGTTCGTCTTGGCAGTATTCGCACACAACGAATTTCCTTTCGTTGTCAAACATTTCCTATGTTCATAGTTGAAACATTTAAAATCGATCAAAGGCAACTACCAGGAAACTTATATGACATATCACTATTAATTATAAAACAGATCACTATTACTCAGTATGCAACGTGTTGACTTTAGGTCTATCGAGTCTTTCCTTCCTAAACACACACATCACAAGAACACTAAGACATCACTATATTCCGAATGCATCATGCTCTACATACACACTAGGAGGTGTTCCATGCAATAACATACACACATCAAATAAATGACATATAACTCATCATCATCTTACTCATTTAACAACTCATGAAAGTCATACAAGGAGCAACGACAAACTAAAACATAACCGATATTATCACTAATACATCTCGAATATTATCATACAATATCACTAATAAAAATCCAGTTGACGTCTCACGGTGCAGGCGGTGGCAACCCAAAGATAAGGAACCATCACCGGATCATAGCTCGGGTAATGTCCTTGGAGAACCTGCCAGGTATTGGAGAACCTCACATCCAACGCAGCCATGTAGCGACAGACGCGCTCGTCCTCCTCCCTCACAGGGTGATGTACCACCTCCGTGGGGGCCAACTCCCTCGGCACCGAAAATGGCCCACGCGACCGCCACCAAAGAACCTCCGGGTCAACGATGAGACCCGTATTCCTCACCTAGGTGCGCCCCCCGGAAGGTAGCACCTCCAAGTGCCAGCCCGACGGAGCCCAGTCCCGGACATGGCGCCTATCAAGCAGGCTCTCGCTGACCACTCAACGACGAGGATGCGGGCCGGGCATCGTCGACTTCGAGACAAATTCCTCTCAGAAAATTTTCTTATTATTTAATGTTTTACTTTCTAGTTATCATTTATACAATAATCATCTCATTTGAATTTAGCTAGCGCCCACTACCTGTTTTTCTCAACATGCAAGTATGACACCAAATATACAATAATAAAACAATATATATATATATATATATATATATATTGCAAATATTTCCGCAACAACATTCGGGGCTTGAGCAAATATTTTGCAAATATACAAGAATCATATCCTCAAGAACCCTAGGCATGGGGATGTCTCAGTAGAGGTTTGGGTGAGTGTCGGGGTCGAGGTCGTCGACGGGCTCGGGGCGGGGGCGGTGACGACGACGGGCTTGGGCGCGGGCGACGGGCTCGGGGCGGGGGCGGCGATGTCGACGAGCTCGGGGGTGACGACGACGAAGGGCTCGAGGTGGGGGCGGCTACGACGATGGGCTCAGGGGCGGCGACGACGACGGGCTCGTGGATGGCAGCGACAAAGAGGAGGAATGGATCGGCGACGGCGGCGTGGGGAAAATGGGAGAGGTTGGGGAAAATTCGATAACTCCCGCCTTATATGCAAAAACCTGTTGTCCCGGTTGGATCAACAAACCGGGACTAAAGGTCAATTTTCAGCAGCCTAACGGGCGAGAAGAAGTGACCTTTAGTCCCGGTTTGTGCCGCAAACCGACACTAAAGGGAGTCTTTGGTCCCGGTTTGTTCCACCAACTGACACAAAAGGATGTCTTTGGTCCCGGTTGGTGCCACAAACCGACACAAATGGACTGTGCCTGCCACGGCCGAGGTGCTTGGTGAAGAACCACCAAAAACAAGATCTATTCTTCACATGATTCGGCGAAACCCTAGCGCCACCAACCCTATATAATCTGCTCCTAACCCATGCCGCCAACTTTCCCTCGCCCACAACCTCCAACCCCTCCCCCAACCCGAAACCCACTGGCGGCGGCGCAACGGGAGGAGAGGAGAAGGAATATGGTGAAGTTCCTGAAGCCAGGCAAGGCGGTGATCCTACTGCACGGCAGGTACGCCGGGAAGAAGCCGGTGATCATGTGCGTGTTCGAGGAGGGCACCCGCGACCGCGCCTACGGGCACTGCCTGGTCGCCGGCCTGGCCAAATACCCGAAGAAGGTGATCCGCAAGGACTCAACCAAGAAGACGGCCAAGAAGTCCCGCATCAAGGTCTTCCTCAAGCTTGTCAACTTCACCCACCTCATGCCCACCCGCTACACCCTCGACGTCGACCTCAAGGAGGTGGTCTCCGGCGCCCCCGACTCCCTCACCGCCAAGGACAAGAAGCTCACCGCCGCCAAGTCCACCAAGGGCAAGCTCGAGGAGAGGTTCAAGACCGGCAAGAAAAGGTGGTTCTTCACCCAGCTCCGCATGATTCGACATGATTCAAGAAATGCCAACAAGATCTATTCTTCACATGATTTGACATGATTCGACATGATTCAAAAAATTCTAACAAAGATCTATCCTTCACATGATTCGACATGATTCAAGAAATTCCAACAAGATCGATTCTTCACATGATTCGACATGATTCAAGAAATGCCAACTAGATCTATTCTTCACATGATTCGACACGATTCAAGAAATGCCAACAAGATCTATTCTTCACATGATTCGACATGATTCCACATGATTCGACATGATTCAAGAAATTCCAACAAGATATATTCTTCACATGTTTCGACATGATTCGACATGATTCAAGAAATTCCAACAAGATCTATTCTTCACATGATTCGACATGATTCAAGAAATGCCAACAAGATCTATTCTTCACATGATTCGACATGATTCGACATGATTCCACATGATTCCACATGATTCGACATGATTCAAGAAATTCCAACAAGATCTATTCTTCACATGATTCAACACATGAAACATAGAATCTCATATAGATCCACACTAAAAATAGAGTCTTCATGGGTAGTAGCAAAACAGGACATCTTAAGCACTTATTTGAACTCCAGACTTTTTGTGTGTTCAAAATGAACCATTCAAGGCCACATCATCAATTTTCAACACTTCCTGACTTCATTTGGTTTTTTTCATGCTTTTACCGATTTTTTGGAGCTAAATGACCTAGAAATTGAAAAGCACTACAAATGAACTTTTAATAGGTTGAAAGTTGGCATGGTATCATCATTTCACCCACATAGCATGTTCTACAAAGTTGAGAGGGTTGCCGCAAAAACTGGATGCACTTCGTGTACAAATCAGACAATCTCTTTCGAAGTATGAGGGTTTCATACGAAAACTCATGTGTTACAAAAGACATTTCATTTTTTCGAACTTATTTGAACTCCAAAATTTTTGTGTGTTCAAAATGAACCATTCAAGGCCACACCATCAATTTTCAACACTTTCTGACTTCATTTGGTATTTTTCATGCTTTTTCTAATTTTTTGGAGCTAAATGACCCAGAAATTAAAAAAAAACTACAAATGAACTCTTAATAGGTTGAAAGTTAGCATGGTATCATCATTTCACACACATAGCATGTACTAAAAAGTTGAGAGGGTTGCCGCAAAAACTAGATGCACTTCATGTACAAATCGAACAATCTCTTTCGAAGTCTGAGGGTTTCATACGAAAACTCATGTGTTACAAAAGGAATTTCATTTTTTCAAACTTATTTGAACTCCAGACTTTTTGTGTGTTCAAAATAAACCATTCAAGGTCACACCATCAATTTTCAACACTTTCTGACTTCATTTGGTATTTTTCATGCTTTTTCTGATTTTTTGGAGCTAAATGACCCATAAATTTAAAAGCACTACAAATGAACTCTTAATATGTTGGAAGTTCTCATGGTATCATCATTTCACCCACATAGCATGTGCTAAAAAGTTGAGAGGGTTGCTGCAAAAATTGGATGCACTTCGTGTACAAATCGGACAATCTCTTTCGAAGTATGAGGGTTTCATACGAAAACTCATGTGTTACAAAAGGCATTTCATTTTTTCGAACTTAATTGAACTCCAGACTTTTTGTGTGTTCAAAATGAACCATTCAAGGCCACATCATCAATTTTCAACACTTTCTGACTTCATTTGGTATTTTTCATGCTTTTACTGATTTTTTTGGAGCTAAATGACCCAGAAATTGGAAAGCATTACAAATGAACTCTTAATTGGTTGAAAGTTAGCATGGTATCATCATTTCACCCATATAGCATGTGCTAAAAAGTTGAGAGGGTTGCCACAAAAACTGGACGCACTTCGTGTACAAATCGGACAATCTCTTTCGAAGTATGAGGGTTTCATAGGAAAACTCATCTGTTACAAAAGGCATTTCATTTTTTCAAACTTATTTCATTTTTTCCACATGGGTGCGTGTATTAAAAACCATTACAACATATCATGAATAGAGAAGTGACCAAATTAATAGAAATTCATCATCACATTAAAGCCAAAGTACAGTAGTGCCCAAAATAAAGACATAACGTTCTTACATAGTTCTCATTATTGATCAACTTATAGCTCTCTGGAGCATCTAATTAGAACATACATTGAAACTACTAAATTTAAATGCAATAACAAATGCGATCATAACCGCAACTAAGGTACAAATTGATCCAACGGCATAATGATACCAAGCCTCAGTATGAATGGCATATTTTCTAATGTTTCTACTCTTCAAGCGCATTGCATTCATCTTGGTCTTGTGATCGTCACGCACATCGGCAACATCCAACTCCAATATTATCTTCTCCTCTTCAACTCTTTGTCATTTTTCTTTCAAGTAACTGTTTTCTTTTTCAACCAAATTTAACTTCTCGGCAAGAATTTGTAGGTCGGTTCGAATTTCCGATTCACATACCTCCTAGATTAAAAAATCTATGTCACGTTGGTCGGCATAATTTTCATACACACTAAATAAAACAAATAGTTATAAAAGATAATATATATTTGGTACGTCTCCAACGTATCTATAATTTTTGATGGTTCCATGCTATTATCTTGTCAACTTTGGATGTTTTGTATGCATGAATGTGCTATTTTATATCTTTTTTGGGACTAACCTATTAACTCAGTGCCAAGTGTTAGTTTCTGTTTTTTTCCGTGTTTTTGACCTTTTTGAGAGGAGAATATTAAACGGAGTCCAAATGGAATAAAACCTCCGGAATGATTTTTTCCATAACAGAAGATACACAGGAGACTTGAGAACAAATGCAGGGGACCTCGGGGGAGGTCACAAGCCCCCTAGCCCCGGCCTGGGGGGGGGGGCTAGCTGGCTTGTGGCCCCCCCGTGGCTCCTCTGCCCTACCTCTTCTGCCTATAAATTCTCTAAAAATCCAAAACCACCAGAGAGAGCCATGCTACTTCTCAAACAACAGCGCCAGAAATTGACACGATGACGGAGATTAGGCTTGCGTTGGTTTTTCCCTTGAAGAGGAAAGGGTGATGCAGCACAGGAGCACTAAGTATTTCCCTCAGTTTGAGAACCAAGGTATCGATCCAGAAAGAGGGTCTCGTCAAGTCCAGAGTACCTGCGCAAACACAAATAAGGTTGCACCGAACGCTTCAAAGGGGTTGTCAATCCCTTCAAGATTGTTTGCAAAGTGAGATTTGAAGGCGGAAAGTCCAACGGAGTAAAAACTGTAAGGCTGGAAATATGGTGTGGAGTAGACCCTGGGGGCCATAGTATTCACTAGAGGCTTCTCTCAAAATAGCAAGTATTACGGTGGGTGATCAAATTACTGTCGAGCAAATGATAGAACCACACAAAGTCATGACGATATCTAAGGCAATGATCATGCATATAGGCATCACGTTCGAGACAAGTAGACTGATACTTTCAGCATCTACTACTATGACTCCACACATCGATCGCTATCCAGAATGCATCTAGTGTATTGAGTTCATGATGAACAGAGTAACGCTTTAAGCAAGATGACATGATGTAGAGCGATAATCTCAAACCAATGATGAAAACCCCATATTTTTACCCTTGATTGCAACAATACGATACGTGCCTCGCTACCCCTTCTATCACTGGGTGAGGTCGCCGCATGGTATGAACCCAAAACCAAGCACTTCTCCCATTGCAAGAATCATAGATCTAGTTGGCCAGACAAAACCCACAACTCAAAGAGAATTACAAGGATATGAAATCATGCATAAGAGAGATCAGAAGAAACTAAAATAAGATTCGTACATAATCTGATCGTAAATCCACAATTCATCGGATCTCGACAAACACACCGAAAAGAAGATTACATCGGATAGATCTCCATGAAGATCATGGAAAACTTTGTATTGAAGATCCAAGAGAGAGAAGAAGCCATCTAGTTACTAGCTATGGACCCGTAGGTCTATGGTGAACTACTCACGCATCATCAGAGAGGTCATGGTGTTGATGAAGAAGCCTTTCGTGTCCGAATCCCCCCTCCGACAGGGCACCAGGACGTTCCCCAGATGGGATCTTGCGGAGATAGAAGCTTGCGGCGGCGGAAAAGTGATTACGATGCTCCCCTGATTTTTTTAGGAATATTTGGGAAGATATAGGCGCAAGATCTAGGTCAGGGGACCTCCAGGGGGCCCACAAGCCTGCATGGCGCGCCCCCTGGCCGCGGGGTGGGGGCTTGTGGGGCCCCTGGGGCTCTTCTGGCTTGGCTCCAAAGTCCTCGGATCTTCTTTCGTTCTAGAAAAAATCTTTTCAGGGATTTTCTTCCGTTTGGACCCCGTTTGAAAATCTCCTCTGAAAGGGGTAAAAAACATGGAAAAAACAGGAACTCGCACTTGGCACTGAGTTAATAAGTTAGTCCCAAAAAATAAATAAAAGGCATGCAAAACATCCAAAGTTTGATAAGATACTATCATGAAACCATCAAAAATTATAGATACGTTGGAGACGTATCAAGCATCCCCAAGCTTAGCTCCTGCTCGTCCTCGAGTAGGGAAGTGATAAAGAATGAATTTTTGATGTGGAATGCTACCTAGCATAGTTGTCCTTTGCAACTTCTTTCACGTGGCATGAATGTTCAGATCCGTACGATTCAAAACAATAGTTTGCTATTGACATGAAAACAGTAATACTTCAAGCAAACTAGCAAAGTAATCATGAACTTTCAAAATAACAAGGCCAAAGAAAGTTATCCCTACAAAATCATATAGTCTGGCTATGCTCCATCATCCTCACACAATTAATGTAAATCATGCACAACCCCGGAATTGGCCAAGTAATTGTTTTCGCACTCTTACATTCTCAAACTTTTTATAACCATCACGCAATACATGAGCGCGAGCCATGGATATAGCACTATAGGTGGAATAGAGTGTGGTGGTGGTTGTGAGACAAAAAAGGAGGAGATGGTCACACTGACTCGGCGTATCAATAGGCTATGGAGATGCCCATTAATAGATATCAATGTGAATGAGTAGGGATTTCCATACAAGAGACGCACTAGAGCTATAAGTATGTGAAAGCTCAAAAGGAAAACTTGTGGGTGTGCATCCAACTTGCTTGCTCACGAAGACCTAGGGCAATTGTGGAAGCCCATCATTGGAATATACAAGACAAGTTATATAATGAATATTCCCACTAGCATATGGTAGTGGCAAAGCAAGAAGCTCTCAATCATGAACGACATGGTGCTAACATGAAGCACAAGTGTGCAAAAAGATAGTAGCATTGTCCCTTCTCTCTTTTTCTCTCATTTCTTTTTTTATTTGGGCTCTTAGGGCTCTTTTTTCTTTTATCTCTTTTCTCTTTTTTTTGTTTTTGGTCTCTTTGGCCTCTTTTTTATTTATTTATTTATTTCCTCACATGGGACAATGCTCTAATAATGATGATCATCACAATTTTATTTACTCACAGCTCAAAGATCACAATGATGATGACTCCATGGGAAATGCCTCCGGCAGTGTACCCGGATGTGCAACGATCTAGTATGATCATGGAATGGCAATATGAGAGTGACGACACAAGTCATGAGACGGAACGGTGGTATTTGCATGGCAATATATCTCGGAATGGCTATGAAAATGCCATAGTAGGTAGGTATGGTGGCTTTTTTGATGAAGGAATTTGGTGGGTTTGTGCACCGACGAGAATTGCACGACGCTAGAGAGGCTAGCAATGGTGGAAGGTGAAAGTGCACCTATACCATGGACTCAACATTAGTCATAAAGAAGTCACATACTTGTTGCAAAAGTTTTTATTAGTAATCGAAACAAAGTGCTAAACGCATACTCCGAGGGGAAGGGTTGGTAGGTGTAAACCATCACGAGATCCCGACCTCAACACAAAGGATGACAATCAATAGATCAATTATGCTCCGACTTCCAAACATAGCGGTTCACCATACATGCATGCTACGGGAATCACTAACTTCAACACAAGTATTTCTAGATTCACAACACCCTACTAACATAACTCTTAATATTACCGAATCCACGTCTCAAAACTAATTGAGAGGAACCGAAACTTCTCTTTCTACTCAATGCACATGAAGATGGAGATTTTTGCATCGTCTTTGGGTACCTATCACATGGGACTACTTTCATAGCATAAGCCAACTACCAAATCACGCACCGCCGAGCTCTAAAGATATAAGTGAAGCATATGAGCAAAAGTATCTAGCTCAAAAGATATAAGTGAAGCACAATGAGCATTCTAGCAAAATCACGATGAGTGCAAGTCTCTCTCTCTCAAAAAGGTGTGCAACAAGGATGATTGTGACACAAAAAAAAGAAAATACTCCTATGATACAAGATTCTCCAAGCAAAACACATATCATGTGGTGAATAAAAATATAGCTCCTAGTAATGTTACCGGTGGATTGAAGACGAAAGAGGGGATGCGTTCCCGGGGCATCCCCAAGCTTAGGCTTTTTGGTGTCCTTGAATTTGGCATGGGGTGCCTTGGGCATCCCCAATATTGATCTCTTTCCACTCCTTATCTCTTTATCCATGAGAACATCACCCAAAAAATGAAAACTTCACAACACAAAACTTAAACAGAAACTTGTGATAACATTAGTATAAGAAAACAAACTACCACTTCTTTTGGTACTGTAGAAAACTTGAATTCCATCTATATTGATGATGGGCTACTGTATTCTCACTTTTACATGGCTACTACCCCCCGATACTAACCATAGTTTCATCAAAACAAGCAACCAACTCAACAAAAACAGAATCTGTCAAAAACAGACCAGTCTGTAGCAATCTGTATACTTCGTATACTTCTGGTACCTCAAAAAAATCTGAAAAATTATGAAGGTATGGGAAAAAATAATATCAATCAACAGCAAAAATAATCAACTCAAAAGCTCGTTCTGAATAAAAATGAAAAATCATCTCGTGAGCGAAAAGTTTCTGCCTTTTCCAGCAGGATCAAACAACCATTACCAAGACTAATCATAAAGGTTTTGCTTGGCTCAAACACAAAAAGAAACACAAAAAACACAATCACAACAGAATTGTGAAAGTATGGACGCAACAAAACATAAAGAAAAAGATAAATTCATTGGGTTGCCTCCCAACAAGCGATATTGTTTAACGCCCTTAGCTAGGCATAGAAGCGATAGAATCAAGTATCGTCGTCTTTGGTGCTCAAACCATAAGTGGCGTGATCACTTATCATCTTGAGGTTTTCATCTTTCTTGCTGGATGATTCACCACTACTTTTAGCAACAAAGACATACTTGGTGATTTTATTATGGGAAAAGTTTGGAGTATTCTGCACAGCGGCAAAAGGGGAACCCAAGTTAGTTATAACATCCTCTAGTTTGCCAATCCTGGCGGAAACGTGACCTAGCTTTTCGTTAACTGTGGGTTCCTTCTCCTTTAAATTTTTCAAAACCATTCCCACCTTGGATCCGTACTAAGTGATTTGATTGTGGATCTTTTTATCCAAATTCTCAATGAGTTCAATCGTAGCGACTTTATTTTCAATAACATCCAGTCTACGCATCACATGTTCTAGAGTTAAGGTAGTTCCATTAACCATGAGTGGGGGTGAGCCTACCAAATTTATCACAGCTCCGTAAGAATCAACAGTATGGCTACCCAAGAAATTTCCACCTACGATGGTGTCAAGAATATACCTATTCCAAGGAGAAATACCCACATAAAAGCTGCGAAGCAAGACGGTAGTGGATTGCTTATGAGTAGATCTACTCTGAGCATTGCAAATCCTATACCAAGTGTCCTTGAAGTTTTCTCCCTCAATTTGTTTGAAATTGAGAACTTCGCTCTCGAGAGTATCGTTCGAAGTGGTGGATCTAGCCATCAGGATAGACTATCCCACACAGACGAGCAAAAAACAAGCGAGAAAAAGGGCGAACGAAAAGACGAACGAAAAAGACAAATTGGTAAAGTGGGGGAGAGGAAAACGAGAGGCAACTGGCAAACAAAGTAAATGCAAGAGATGATTTTGCGACACTTACTTGGATGAGTTCTTGACTTGATCTTCCTCCCCGGCAACGGCGCCAGAAATCCTTCAGCTACCTCTCAAACAACAATGCCAAAAATTGACACGTTGACGGAGATTGGGCTTGCGTTGGTTTTTCCCTTGAAGAGGAAAGGGTGACGCAACACAGGAGTAGTAAGTATTTCCCTCAGTTTGAGAACCAAGGTATCGATCCAAAAGGAGGGTCTCATCAAGTCCAGAGTACCTGCCCAAACACAAACAAGCTTGCACCCAACGCTTCAAAGGGGTTGTCAATCCCTTCAAGATTATTTGCAAAGTGAGATCTGAAGGCGGAAAGTGCAACGAAGTAAAAAGTGTAAGGCTGAAAATATGGTGTGGAGTAGACCCTCGGGGCCATAGTGTTCACTAGAGGCTTCTCTCAAAATAGCAAGTATTACGGTGGGTGAACAAATTACTATTGAGCAATTGATAGAACCGCGCAAAGTCATGACGATATCTAAGGCACTGATCATGCATATAGGCATCACATCGGAGACAAGTAGACCGACACTTTCTGCATCTACTACTATTACTCCACACATCGACTGCTATCCAGCATGCATCTAGTGTATTGAGTTCATGACGAGCAGAGTAACGCTTTAAGCCAAATGACATGATGTAGATGGATAATCTCAAACCAATGATGAAAACCCCATATTGTTACCCTTGATGGCAACAACATGATACGTGCCTCGCTACCCCTTCTATCACTGGGTGAGGTCACTGCACGGTATGAACCCAAAACCAATCACTTCTCCCATTGCAAGAATCATAGATCTAGTTGGCCAGACAAAACCCACAACTCGAAGAGAATTACAAGGATATGAAATCATGCATAAGAGAGATCAGAAGGAACTCAAATAAGATTCATAGATAATCTGATCATAAATCCACAATTCATCGGATCTTGACAAACACACCGCAAAATAAGATTACATAGGATTGATCTCCATGAAGATCATGGAGAACTTTGTATTGAAGATCCAAGAGAGAGAAGAAGCCATCTAGTTACTAGCTATGGACCCGTAGGTCTATGGTGAACTACTCACGCATCATCGGAGAGGTCATGGTGTTGATGAAGAAGCCTTCCATGTCCGAATCCCCCCTCCGGCAGGGCACCAGGACGTGCCCCAGATGGTATCTTGCGGAGACAGAAGCTTGCGGCGGCAGAAAAGTGATTACGATGCTCCCCTGATTTTTTTGGGAATATTTGGGAATATATAGGCGCAAGATCTAGGTCAGGGGACCTCCAGGGGGCCCACAAGCCTGCATGGCACGACCCCCCTGGCCGCGGGGTGGGGGCTTGTGGGGCCCCTGGGGCTCTTCTGTCTTGGCTCCCAAGTCCTCCGATCTTCTTCCGTTCCAGAAAAAATCTTTTCGGGGATTTTCTTCCGTTTGGACTCCGTTTCAAAATCTCCTCTGAAAGGGGTAAAAAACATGGAAAAAACAGGAACTGGCACTTGGCACTGAGTTAATAAGTTAGTCCCAAAAAATAAATAAAAGGCATGCAAAACATCCAAAGTTTGACAAGATAATAGCATGAAACAATAAAAAATTATAGATACGTTGGAGACGTATCAAGGCACGAAAATACTTTTCCGCCGCCGCAAGCTTCTGTCGCCGCCAGATCCCATTCGGGGACCGTTCTGGTGCCCTGCCGGAGCGAGGGTTCGGACACAGAGGGCTTCTTCATCAACACCATTGCCTCTCCGATGATGCGTGAGTAGTTCACCACAGACCTTCGGGTCCATAGCTAGTAGCTAGATGGCTTCTTCTCTCTCTTGGATCTTCAGTACAAAGTTCTGCATGATCTTCATGGAGATCTATCCGATGTAACTTTCTTTTGCGGTGTGTTTGTCGAGATCCGATGAATTGTGGATTTATGATCATATTATGTATGAATATTATCTGAGTCTCCTCTGATCTCTTATATGCATGATTTCGTATCCTTGTAATTCTCTTCGAGTTGTGGGTTTCGTTTGGCCAACTTGATCTATAATTCTTGCAATGGGAGAAGTGCTTGGTTTTGGGTTCATACCGTGCGGTGTCCTCACCTAGTGACTGAAGGGGTAGCGAGGCACGCATCATGTTGTTGCCATCAAGGGTAAAAAGATGGGGTTTATATCATATTGCATGAATTTATCCCTCTACATCATGTCATCTTGCTTAAAGCGTTACTATGTTTGTCATGAACTCAATACACTAGATGCATGCTGGATAGCGGTTGATGTGTGGAGTAATAGTAGTAGATGCAAACAGTATCGGTCTACTTGTCTCGGACGTGATGCCTATATGTATGATCATTGCCTTAGATATCATCATGACTTTGCGTGATTCTATCAATTGGTCGACAGTAATTTGTTCACCCACCGTATTACTTGCTATCATGAGAGAAGCCTCTAGTGAACACTATGACCCCCGGGTCTACTTCACATCATATTTTTAGATCTACACTTTTACTTTGTTGCACTTTCCACCTTCAGTTCTCACCTTGCAAATAATTGTGAAGGGATTGACAACCCCTCTATAGCATTGGGTGCAAGTTTGTTTGTTTTTGCGCACATACATTGGTGCCCCATCTTGATACTCCTACTGGATCGATACCTTGGTTCTCAAACTGAGGGAAATACTTATCGCTACTGTGCTGGATCACCCTTTCCTCTTCAAGGGAAAAACCAACGCAAGCTGAAGAGGTAGCAAGAATAATTTCTGGCGCCGTTGCCGGGAAGGAGGATCAAGTCAAGAATAGTCTCCCGTCAACGTTCCAATTTTGGCGCCGTTGCCGGGGACGAGGATCAAGTCAAGAATAGTCTCCCGTCAACGTGCCAATTTCTGGCGCCATTGCCGGGGAGTATTCAAAGTGAATCTTATCGAAGTAACTATCGCAAACTCATATCTTGCATTTACATTATTTGCCTTTTGCCTCTCGTTTTCCTCTCCCCCACTTCTGGAAAAACAAATTTTACAAAAATATTTGCCTTTTTCGTTTGCCTTTCCTTTGCTTGTGTGCTATGTGCCTTCAATATGCTTGCATTTTTGCTTGCTAAGTATCTATTGATATGTATCCTCACCCACTTGCTAATCTCTTTAAGAGATCCAATTATGTTGAACCAATTGCTAGTTAGTTTTGTGCACTAGATTATCTTTATGAAGTTTTGCTTGAGATGCATGAATCTGAAAATTGTGATGAAGAAATTTATGAAGTGATTCACGAGGGCTCCTTGAATGAAAAGCATGATTGTAATGGTTTCACTATAAATTCTATTAATGACAATCATGCTAAAAATATGCAAAACCCTAAGCTTGGGGATGCTAGTTTTGCTATGTCCACTACTTGTTGCAATGATCATGATTGGGGTAATGATTTTTCTTATGATCTTGAAAATTTGTTTAAGCCTCATGAGGAATATGATATTTGCAATAATATTGAAAGTCGGTTTGAAGAAGTCATGACTTTAGTTGATGATAATCCCACTACTTTTCAAGAGCGTCAACTTTGCATGCATGTGGATCATGAAAAGAATATCCTATGTGATAGCTATATTGTTGAATTTGAATATGATCCCACATGTAATTGTTATGAGAGGAAAATATTGTGGTAGAAACTTTCATATCACTAAATCACCTCTCGTTATGTTGAGATTGCTATTGTCTCTTTCTTCTTCCTTGCATATGGTAGCTATTGGTTGTCTTGATAATTTGTTTTCCTATAAAATGCCTATGCATAGGAAGTATGTTAGACTTAGATATGTTTGTCACATGTTTCATGATGCTCTCTTCGTGTCCGATTGCTATCTTTTATGTGAGCATGATTGAATTATCAGTGCCTAGCTAAGGGCGTTAAACAGTATCGCTTGTTCGGAGGCAACCCAATGAATTTATCCTTGTTTTTTTTGCTTTCTATTTTGTTCTGTCCACACCATAATAATTCTGTTATGATTGTGTTTTTTATGTTTGTTGTAGTGTTTGTGCCAAGTAGAACCTTTATGACTAGTTTTGGTGATGGTTGTTTGATCGTGCTGAAAAAGACAAAAACAATGTGCTCCTTAAATTATTTTTACTTCCTATCCAGAAAGAGCTTTTGAGTTGATCCTTTTTTATGCTGGTTAATATGCAAATTTACCTAATTGTCATACTTTTTCAGAATTTTTGGGATACCATAGGTATACGAAGTATACAGATTGCTACAGACTGGTCTGTTTTTGACATATTCTGTTTTTGTTGTGTTGATTGCTTATTTTGATGAAACCATGGATAGTATCGGGGGGGGTACTAGCCATAGAAAAGTGAGAATACAGTAATATAACATCAATCTAAATATAAATCAAGTTTACTACAGTACCTAAAGAGTTGGTAGTTTGTTTTCTTATGCTAATGATATCACGAGTTTCTTTTTAAGTTTTGTGTTGTGAAGTTTTCAAGTTTTGGGTGATGTTCTCATGGAAAATGGGATAAAGAGTGGAAAGATCTTAAGCTTGGGGATGCCCAAGGCATCCCAAGCCAAATTCAAGGACACCAAAAAGCCTAACTTGGGGATGCCCCGGGAAGGCATCCCCTCTTTCGTCTTCAATCCATCGGTAACGTTACTTGGAGCTATATTTTTATTCACCACATGATATGTGTTTTGCTTGGAGCGTCGTGTATTATAGGAGTATTTTCTTTTTGTTTTGTCACAATCATCCTTGCTGCACACCTTTTTGAGAGGGACATGCACTCATCGTGATTTTGCTAGAATACTCTTTGAGCTTCACTTATATCTTTTGAGCTAGATAATTTAGCTCTAGTGCTTCACTTAAATCTTTGTAGAGCACGGCGGTGTCATATTTGTAGAAATGAAAACTCTCGATCTTCACTTATATCTTTTTGAGAGTGCTCTCTTCAGTAACTTGGTAATTGGCATGTGCTATGAAAGTAGTCCTAAAGATGATAGGCATCCAAAAAGGATATAATAAAAACTTCCATATTCAAGTGCATTGATTAGTAAGAGAAGTTTGATTCCTAACAATTAAGTTTTGAGATATGGATTTGGTAATATTAGAGTTATGTTAGCAGGGTGTTGTGAATCTAGAAATACTTGTGTTGAAGTTAGTGATTCCCGTAGTATGCACGTATGGTGAACCGCTATGTTAGGAAGTCAGAGCATAATTGATTTATTGATTGTCATCCTTTGTGTGGCGGTCGGGATCATGCGATGGTTAACACCTACCAACCCTTCCCCTAGGAGTATGCGTTTAGCACTTTGTTTCGATTACTAATAATACTTTCGCAATAAGTATATGAGTTCTTCATGACTAATGTGAGTCCATGGTATAGATGCACTTTCACCTTACACCATTGCTAGCCTCTATAGTGCCGCGCAACTTTCGCCGATGCACAAACCCACCATATACATTCCTCAAAACAGCCACCATACCTACCTATTATGGCATTTTCATAGCCATTCCGAGATATATTGCCATGCAACACCCACCGTTCCATCTCATGACTTGTGCCGTCACTTTCATATTGCCATTGCATTATCGTAAGATAGCTAGCGAGTCATACGCTAAGCTAGATCGTTGCACATCCCGGTACACTGCCGCATGCATTTCCTATAGAGTCATCATTGTTCTAAGTATTGAGTTGTGAGTAAATAAAAGTGTGATGATCATCATTATTAGAGCATTCTCCCATGTGAGGAAATAAAAAAAGGGCAAAGATGCCCACCAAAAAAATGGAAGCAGGCCAAAGAGCCCAAACAAAAAAAAGAGAAAAAGAGAGAAGGGACAATGCTACTATATTTTTCCACACTTGTGCTTCAAAATAGCACCATGTTCTTCATGTTAGAGAGTCTCTTGTTTTGACACCTCCATATACTAGTGGGAATTTTCATTATATAACTTGGCTTGTATATTCCAATGATGGGCTTCCTCAAAATTGCCCCAGGTCTTCGTGAGCAAGCAAGTTGGGTGCACACCCACTAGTTTTCCTTTTGAGCTTTCACACACTTATATCTCTCATGCATCCATTGTATGTCAATCCCTACTCATTCACATTGATACCTATTGATGGGCATCTCCATAGCCCATTAATACGCCAAGCCAATGTGACCATCTCCTCCTTTTTGCCTCACAACCTCCACCACACTCTATTCGACCTATAGTGCTATATCCATGGCTCACGCTCATGTATTGCGTGAGAGTTGAAAAAGTTTAAGAAAGTAAGAGTGCGAAAACAATTACTTGGCCAATACCGGGGTTGTGCATGATTTAAATTCGTTGTGTGGGGATGATGGAGCATAGCCAGACTATATGATTTTGTAGGGATAACTTTCTTTGGCCTTGTTATTTCAAAAGTTCATGATTACTTTGCTAGTTTGATTGAAGTATTATTGTTTTCATGTCAATAGTAAACTATTGTATTGAATCTTAGGGATCTCAACATTCATGCCACAAGAAAGAAGTTACAAAGGACAAATATGTTAGGTAGCATTCCATATCAAAAATTCAGTCTTTATCACTTCCCTACTCGAGGACGAGCATGAGTTAAGCTTGGGGTTGCTTGATACGTCTCCAACGTACCTATAATTTTTGATGGTTCCATGCTATTATCTTGTCAACTTTGGATGTTTTGTATGCATGAATATGCTATTTTATATCTTTTTTGGGACTAACCTATTAACTCAGTGACAAGTGCCAGTTTCTGTTTTTTTTGTGTTTTTGACCATTTTGAGAGGAGAATATTAAACGGAGTCCAAACGGAATAAAACCTGCGGAATGATTTGTCCATAACACAAGATACATAGGAGACTTGAGAACCAAGGCAGGGGACCTCGGGGGAGGTCACAAGTCCCCTAGCCCCGGCCTGGGGGCGGGCCTAGCAGGCTTGTGGCCCCCCTGTGGCACCTCTGCCCTACCTCTTCCGCCTATAAATTCTCTAAAAATCCAAAACCACCAGAGAGAGCCACGAAAATACTTTTCCGCCGCCGCAATCTTCTGTCTCCGCAAGATCCCATCTGGGGACCGTTCTGGTGCCCTGCCGGAGGGGGGATTCGGACACGGAGGGATTCTTCATCAACACCATTGCCTCTCCGATGATGCGTGAGTAGTTCACCACAGACCTTTGGGTCCATAGCTAGTAGCTAGATGGCTTCTTCTCTCTCTTGGATCTTCAATACAAAGTTCTCCATGATCTTCATGGAGATCTATACGATGTAACTTTCTTTTCTGGTGTGTTTGTTGAGATCCGATGAATTGTGGATTTATGATCGGATTATCTATGAATATTATTTGAGTCTCCTCTGATCTCTTATATGCATGATTTCGTATCCTTGTAATTCTCTTCGAGTTGTGGGTTTTGTTTGGCCAACTTGATCTATAATTCTTGCAATGGGAGAAGTGCTTGGTTTTGGGTTCATACCGTGCGGTGTCCTCACCTAGTGACAGAAGGGGTAGCAAGGCACGCATTATGTTGTTGCCATCAAGGGTAAAAAGATGGGGTTTATATCATATTGCATGAACTTATCCCTCTACATCATGTCATCTTGCTTAAAGCGTTACTCTGTTTGTTATGAACTCAATACACTAGATGCATGCTGGATAGCGGTCAATGTGTGGAGTAATAGTAGTAGATGCAGACAGTATCTGTCTACTTGTGTCGGACGTGATGCCTATATGTATGATCATTGCCTTAGATATCATCATGACTTTGCGTGATTCTATCAATTGCTCGACTGTAATTCGTTCACCCACCGTAATACTTGCTATCATGAGAGAAGCCTCTAGTGAACACTATGGCCCCCGGGTGTACTTCACATCATATTTTCATATCTACACTATTACTTTGTTGCACTTTCCACCATCAGTTCTCACCTTGCAAATAATCGTGAAGGGATTGACAACCCCTTTATAGCGTTGGGTGCAAGTGTGACATCCTCGACTTTTGCTACAGTGATGATTGTAATTAAGCGACACTGATCCCGCGCTAATGATGCCACGTCACCGTGGATTATATCAATGATCTCTGTTGGTTGAAACCAAATCAAAGTTCGAAACTTAAAATTTAAGTCGGACGAGGAAGGTCTTATGTTGTTGAAATAAAAATGTCGGGGAGTTATAAAACTTCTCTAGCAAAGTATAAAAGCGAAACGGGTACTTTTGGAATTATTGATAACCCCAATATATTTAAGAGAGGAGCTTTAAATAAAATAAGTAAAGAAATATAGTAAATGAAAAGAAATAAATAAAAAGAAAGAATTAAAAGTATATATAATAAATTATAAAAGAAAGTAAGTAAAATTAGAATAATAAAAAGAATTAGAATTAATAATAAAAAGGAAGTATTTTTTTAAAAAAGGAAAAGAACCCCCGTGGCCCAACTGGGCCTAATGGCCCAACCGGCGAGGCCACAGCCACTCGCGGGGGGAACCCTAGCGGCCGACTCGACTCCCCTCGCTCTCCCCCCACCGCCGCCAGGGCTCCCGCCCTCGATCACGCCACCAACCCCCCTCGGGGGGGGGGGGCCCTCCCCACCTAACCTTCCGGTCACCCCCGCACGAGAGAAACATCTCTCTCTCTCTCTCGTTGCCCCGCCTCCCACCAATGAGACCCCCACCGACACCCTCTCTCTGTACCTACCCCAGCCAGATCCCCCCACCAACCGCATCTCTCCCAACCGATAGCCTTCCCTCGGTTCCTCTCCCTCCCCCAGGGCAACTCCCCCATGCACAGACCCCCCCGTCAGCCCCAGATCCACCTCGCCTCCCACCTCGGATCCCCTCGTGATCCCACCGAGGCACCGGCCACCCGGGCCTCCCTCCCTGCTCGCCCGAGCCTCCCAGGGGCCAAGCCCCTCTGCCCCACGACACCACCTCCACCCTGCAAGCACCGCCGGTCGAAGCCCTCACCCCCCGGAACCTTATCTCCCGTCGCCCCCCCGCGCCGGCCGAGCCACTCCGGCGGCTCCATCCCCAAGGGCCCCTCCTCACCGGGGCCCCTCTCGGAGACTCTCCTCGCCGGCAATGACCTCACCGACACCACCACCGCCGTAACCACCGTCACCGCTTCGTCCTCCTTCTCGCCGTCACCTCCGCCTCACGAGAACTCCGGCTTCACCGGGCCCTCTCGTCAACGTCGGTGAGCCCCTCCTCGGGCTCCTCCCACCATCTCCTTCCTCGCGCCGTCCCGGTTCCGTTCTGGCAAACGGCGTTCCGATCCGATGTCCTTAGGTTCGCGTTGGTGATCTTAGAGTTGTGTCCCTCTCTCTGTGATCTTGAGTTCTTTGTTAAACAAAGAGGTGTGAGTTGTGAGATGAGAAAGAAATAAAAATAAATGTTGTATTGCGTATGTATGTATGTATAAATGTCGTACGTATTTTGTATGTATGAGATGCACGATGTATGTATTTATGTATGTAGGTATATGGATAATACGTGTATGTAGGGAATATGTGTATTTGGCCTAAGCCACTTATCGGTGGGGCCAACCCACCCCGCTGTCTATGATAGGGAGGCCCCACACCCTCTCTTTAAGATAGGTGAAAATTAAAATATAAATATAAAAATAATGTTTTTATTAAATAAATAAATAAATATTATTTAATTAATTAATTGGGTAATTACAATAATTAGAGTATGACACGTGGGTCCCCCACTAAATTAATCTGATTAATTACTATTTAATCTTAATTAAAAACTTGTGCCTATGACGTTCAGGACCCACTGGCCAGTTGACCAGTCAACTATTGATGTCAGCATGACATCATGTTGATGTCATAATTTCTTTTAGTTAAATTAATTAAATCTGTTTTTAATTCCTAAATATTGAATAAAACTTTAAAAATTAATATTAAATAATCAGTAAGTCAGATCAAAAAAATTTCAACATGAAAGTTGATCAACACAACGAGACGAACTCGGATGCACGGCCCATTCGTCTGTCACGCGTCCCTACCATAGCAAACATGGAGCTTTTCCATCGTTTCCAATCTGACCGGTAGTAGCCCGAGACCCGGAAAATATCGTTAGATATTCTTCCGACCCGTCTTTGACGGATGTTGCTGCGTTAGCTCATGCCTAGCCTGCATCTTGCCATGTCATGCATTGTGTTGCACCGTTGCTATTATTTATTGTTTCTTCCCCCTCTTCTTACCGGTAGACCTCGAGACTGACGCTGCTGCCGGGTACATCTACGACCCTGCCGATCAGTCCTTCGCCGCAGAACAGCAAGGCAAGCAAACCCCCCTTGATCATTCCTATATCGCCTATGTCTTTCTTCCTACTGCTTGCATTAGTATTTTGCTACTGTTGTAGTTAGCTCCTATATCTGATGCATTGCCTGTTTTGATGAACTGCTACTTTCAGTAATGCACCTTTAATCTGCTTAGTATAGGTGGAGCAGTCACCCCCTCTGACCCCGTAGTCCAGTTGCCCCGCTTGTTTTCAAATCTCAATCCCTGATCGACGAGCCAGACCCGACATAGCACATACACCCCCCTTAGTTGTACGACGCTACTGAGATACTATCGGGTACCGAGGGTGACACCTCGCTAAGTACTCCTGATGATATCTCTGTAGTATAGCTAGTCGGTCGTGGTTATCGAGGGTGATTCCTCTTTCACCATTCCCGACGATGCCTCTATCGTGCAACCCCTCAAGTGTGGGACCCCCGAGGGTGATTCCTCTAAGCCCACCTTGACGGCTACAACGTTTGAAATCCAAGGAGGGTGATACCTCGGATTCCCCCCGATGTTACAACCACACAGTTACTCGACCATGTTACTAGGATCATTGGTAATTAGTTGTAAGACGGGTGGATTCCCGCGAGATTGTGTGGATGGCCTAATTAAAATGTTAATGGATTTGCGGTTTGATTTGGGTTGGTCGGAGACCTTTTCGCACTAACCGGCTACGCGGGAAGAATTATGGGTACTCGGCGTCGCGGTATCAGCCGAAGCTTTTCATATGTCAGCAACGTAGTGGCGCGCGCCCGAGTGGTCCCGAGATGCATTGCGCTTGTGATTAAGGGATGCTAGGACTGACGTCGGCCGCCCTCGCATCATGCAGGAGCGCGGAGGGGAACTGGGCCCATGAACCCTTTGCACTTAGGATTTAGACCGGCGGGCTGGCCTCTCTGATTAGTCTTAGATGGGGTTGCGATGTGTCGATATTCCGAGGCCGGGAATGACCTAGAAAAGTGTGTCCGGCCAGAGTGTTATCGAGCGTGATGAGACATATGGTGCACAGCTGCAGAGATGAAAATTAACTATTCGAATAGCCGTGTCCACGGTTACAGGATGACTTGGAGTTGTGCCCTGATCTTATACAACTACAATGGTTACTTAACTGGAATTAGTTGCCTCGGGATTGCTTCCTTGCAGGGAGTCGAGGGAGCATCTCTGGGGGTGACCTCACCTTAATATGCCGCAACAATATGACTATTAATGGTGTTACCTGTTCTACTCTCGTCTATTGTTGCAAGACCCGGAAGATGCTAGTCTTTGATAGGACTAGGCCTTCTCTCTCTTTTCTCGCATTGCTGCAGTCAGTCCACATATAACCTTTCCCCTTCTTTGATACTGATGCATACTTAGAATAGTTCAGATGTAAGACTTGCGAGTACTTTGGATGAGTACTCACCGCTGCTTTGCCCCCCTTGTCCCCTTGATCCGTTTGCTGCGACCAGATGATGGAGCCCAAGAGATGGAGGTCCCCGCCGATGACGACAGCTACCCCGACGGTGCCTACTAGTACGTAGAGGCCGTTGATGACCAGGAGTAGTTAGGAGGTTCCCACGCAGGAGGCCTCGCCTCGTTTGATCGTTGTATCTTTTGTGCTAGCCTTCTCTAAGGTACCCCATGTTTTATGTCTGTACTAAGATATTGTTGCTTCCGCTGACTCGTGTGTTTATCGAGCTTCCGTATTCTAGCCCTCGAGGCCCCTGGCTGGTAATATGAAGCTGATATTGTTTTATTTGTGTCTAGAGTTGTGTTGTGATATCTTCCCGTGAGTCCTTGGGTTTGATCGTACGCATTTGCGTGTATTATTAGCGTACGATTAAACCGAGGGCGTCACAAGTTGGTATCAGAGCCGACTGCCTGTAGGTAGCCCCCTTTCCAACTCCTTGGCCGAAGTTGAGTCTAGTGTTTGAAAAACTTTACTAACACTAATGTTGTGGCTTACGGGCCCACATCTCAATTGGGTGGTATTAGTATCTTTTACTCCTTTCCTATACTCTGGACTCTACTCTCTCTTCTCTTTCGGGTCAAAGATTTTACTAACTCTAACATTAGGTTCTCGTAATCACATCGACCCGGAGCGCTGGACTATCTACTCTTTTTTCCTGAATATATATTACACACACTTTCATTTGACATCCGTCAATCTTATTTCCAGATGCGTCTCGCAAGACAGCACGTGCGCCTAACACAGGCCACTGAGACGAGTGGGTTCCCGACCATTTTGTTCGACCTCCTGACCAGGCTGGGATATCGCTGGTACCCCGAGTACACTGTGTTCAAGGATTTCCGCGAGTACAACCAGTACCACTACCAGGCTGAGGTTCACATCTTCGACCAGATGGGCGGGGAGACCCTTGAGCGCCACGTCTTTTGTGGTATTGGAGTGTCTATCGAGATGGCTGTCCATGATGCGGCCTACATCGCTATCACCCGCCTCCGTGGAGCGTACCCTCACCTAGAGGAGAGCCCTTTCAGATACATCCCGCATGCTCCTGCTGGGGATGAGACTGGATCTGATCTCATTGCCTACGCTTCTGACGTTCGGGAGCGCAGTGACCGATCCTACGTCGCTGTTTGCGCCCCCTACGTGACGCGTCGCTACGACGCGCGGTTTCTGGTGCAGTACACTGAGGCACTGGATCGTGCTTTTCGAGCTCTGACTGTGGAGCTGTATGTTACGCGTGCTCGTCTTTACGACGCGTTGACAGAGCTGCAACCATCACACTGCCCGAGGGTTCCCCCTATGCGCATCCGCGAGCCGAGCAGGACAGAGGTACCATCAACTCTCGAGTGGACTGATGTTGGGGGTAGAACCCCTGCACTTGGACCTCACCTCCTCGACTGGATGTGGAGCCCTCACCAGAGTCACAACGGGACACAGGGTCCTGTTCCTACCTTCTATCACCGCTAGCTACCATGATTCGTTCGTCCTCTCCGACGTTGATTTAGCCTTATCGCTATATCTCGTTGTGGTACTCTTCCACCGCGTGCCTGCGTGCCGCCTAGTGAGTCCAGGGTTTCGTCTAATGCGTCCACGCTATCGCCAAATTTCGAATTTGTAATCGTTAGTCTGTAATCAAACTTATGTATGGGTGTGTATGTCAAACTCAACTACTATGAAGTATCTATCGCATTTCCCTTTCATCATGCTTGATTACTTGATGTATGCGTGCGATGCCTTTGCAATTACTTTAAGCTAAACTACCCGTGTTAAATATTTAACATGATGGTTAGACCAGCTGGCCGCCCGCGTGCCCCTGCCAACGATGCACCACCTCGCCTCCTGAGTATATGGCGTGGATGATCCAATAGTTTGAGCTGAACCGCCAGTTTATGCAAGGGCTCATGGATCAGTTCCAAAGGCCGAACATGAACCAACTGCAAGGCGTGACACTGCAAGACTTCTGCCGCCTCAACCCTGCGATCTACCGCAGCTCAACTCACCCTCTTGATGCCTGGCTCCGTGACATTTCTTATGAGCTGGAGTCGACCAATGTGCCCCTGGCGAGCTATGTCAACTTTGTCGCCTACTTCCTGAAGGGTCCCGCTGCCCAATGGTGGGACAACCACAAGCGCTCTCAGCCCGATGGAACTATCATCACTTGGACAGAGTTCAAGGCTGCTTTCCGTGCTCGCTACATTCCTCAGGGAATCATGGACCAGAAGAAGCGTGAGTTCCGTAACCTTGTCCAGGGCAACAAGACTGCGGATGCTTATCAGCGGTAATTTCTGGACTTATCTCGCTATGCTGAAGAAGACATTGCAACTGATGCACGCAGACAGGAGAAGTTCCATGAAGGCCTCCACCGTGATACCAAGCTGACAATCCTCGTTCAGGACTATGCTGATTTCGCCACCTTGGTGAACAAGGCTATTCAGGTTGAGACTGGTCTACAGGAATACAAGGATAGCAGCAAGCGCAACCGTGACATGCGCTCATCTTCGGGCTCATCTACACAGAAGCGGAAGATCTGGATTCCCAACAACATGTACCATGCACCTGCTCTTGCTTCGAGGCCGTCCTATGCTGCACCTCGCCTGCCTCCTCCACCACCTAGACAGCCAAGGCTTCCAGATCCACCGCCTCGAGTTCCTCCTTCCCGTCCTGAGGACGGGCTGTGCTTCAAGTGTGGCCATCCAGGTCACCGTGCTAGAGACTGCAGGCAGAATCCAAATCAGCTGACACTTCCCTCAACTAGCAGTGGCAACAACCAGAACCGCAACTTCAACGCTAAACTTGCTTATGTTCGTGGTCAGGCGAACAATATTGATATGGGTCAAGCTCAAGACCAGCCTGCAACCGTGATGGGTACACTTCTCGTTAACTCAGTGCCTGCTTCTATATTGTTTGATACAGGAGCATCGCATTCCTTTATGTCGATTTTTTTGCATTCATGCATGGCATTAAGTACGAAGAGATGAACGTTCCAATAGTGGTAAGCACCCCCTCGGGCCAATGCCGACCCTCCATGGTCTGCCCCAATGTCCCCATTGAAATTGAAGGATTGGAATTCTTTGCCTCTCCCATGTTGTTGAGTTCTTCCAACATTGATCTCATACTGGGGATGGACTGGTTGAAAGCTCAGACGGCATCGGTCGTTTGTGCCACCAAGACCGTCCACCTCCTACACCCTTGAGATGAATTAATAAGCTACCATGCTCATCTCGTCCGAAATGCTGAGGCACGGCTATATGCCTTGAATGCATTAAATGCGTCGCCTCTTGAAGGGATTGAAAACATTCCAGTGGTCCGGGAATTCCAAGATGTCATTCCAGAAGAACTTCCTGGGATTCCCCCTGCTCGAGCTGTCAAGTTTGTCCTTGACTTGGTACCCGGTACCACTCCTATTGCCAAGCGTCCTTATAAAATGCCGCCACATGAACTTCTTGAACTTAAGCAAGAAATTGACAACTTGCTTCGTTTGGGTTTCATTCGTCCAAGTTCCTCTGCTTGGGGAGAAGCTTCTCTCTTTGTTAAGAAGAAGGATGGGACAAATCGATTGGTTCAAGACTATCGTCCTATCAACCAGGACACTATTCAAAGCAAATATCCTCTCCCTCGGATAAATGATTTGTATGATCAACTTTCTGGTTCCACCGTCTTCTCTAAGCTCGACTTGAGGTTGGGATACCACCAGATCCGTGTTCACAAAGAGGATATTCAAAAGACCGCCTTTGTTATTCGTTATGGATCATACGAGTACACCGTCATGTCCATCGGCTTAACCAATGCACCAGAAACCTTCTCTCGGTTGATGAACTATGTATTCCTGGACTACCTCGACAAATTCGTCGTGGTATATCTGGATGATATTCTGGTATTTTCGAAGAATAAAGAGGAACATGCCGAACATCTTCGTCTTGTACTGGATAAGCTCCGGGAGCATAAACTCTACGCGAAGTATTCCAAATGTGAATTCTGGCTATACGAAGTGACTTACCTTGGTCATGTGATTTCCAAGGATGGTATTGCAGTCAACCCCGAATGAATTCAGGCTATTCTTGACTGGACTCCGCCGAAGAATGTCAAGCAAGTGAGAAGTTTTCTCGGACTCGCCAGCTATTGCCGTCGATTCGTCGAGAACTTCGCCAAGATTGCGAAGCCCTTAACCAACCTGCTTCACAAAGGTGTTAAGTATGAGTGGACTGATAATGTCAGGTATTTCATCATATACTGTGACGCTTCTCGTCAAGGAATAGGTTGTGTCCTGATGCAGGATTGCGAGGTGATTTCTTATGCTTCACGTCAACTACGTGCTCATGAAGAGAACTACCCAGTTCAAGATCTCGAGCTTGCCGCAGTTATTCATGCACTAATAGAAAGGCGACAATATCTTGTCGGTAATCGCTGTGAAATCTACACCGACCATCAAAGTCTGAAGTACTTGTTCACTCAACCAGAGCTGAACCTACGTCAACAAAGATGGATGGAGCGTATAGCAGATTTTGACTGTAGAATATCATATACCCCTGGCAAGGCTAACATAATGGCAGATGCCTTGAGTCGCAAGTCATACTACAACCACCTCCAGGTTCATAAGGTTCACAATCGTGTGCAAGAGGAATTCCGCAAGCTGAACCTCCATATTGTTCCTCAGGGTTACCTTGTTCCCCGTCCTGAAGAGTGTTAAAAGATGAACCTTCGTGTTGTTAATCAGGGTTCCCTCAGTAACCTAGTGGTTGAACCGGATCTTGTGAGCTTCATAAAGAATCTGCAAGGCTTTGACGATGATGTCGACAGGATTAAGAGCTATATTGTGAAGGGTAAACCTTCATTTTTCACTGTTGCTGAAGATGGCGCCTTGTACTTCAAGGGTCACCTATTCGTCCCAAATAAGAAGTAAAATCTCAGGATGACCGGAGAGGTGATGAAATAAGCTCACGACACACCATTGTCTATTCACGCGGGTAGTACCAAGATGTACCAAGACATCCGGCAAAGATTCTGATGGACCAATATGAAACAAGACATTGCACGCTATGTGACAGAATGTGATATATGCCGGCGTATCAAAGAAGAACATCAAAAGCCTGCTGGAACTCTGCAACCTATCTCTATTCCTGAGTGGAAATGGGACCATGTTGAAATGGACTTTGTCACTAGTTTTCCCAAATCTCTGAAAGGTAATGATGCTATTCTTGTCGTCATTGACCGACTGTCAAAAGTTGCACATTTCCTGGCCGTCAAAGAAACAATTAATGCTAGTCAGCTGGCAAATCTTTATATTTCAGGAGTTGTTTCACTTCACGGTATTCCGTTGGTAATCAATTCGGGCCGTGGCAGCTTGTTCACTTCAAAATTCTGGGAAAGTTTTCAGAAGGCTATGGGGACTCATCTGTCCTTCAGCACTGCATTTCATCCTCAATCCCAGGGACAAGTTGAAAGAGTCAACCAAATTATCGAGGACATGCTTCAAGCTTGTGTCATTTCTTTCGGTAGGAAATGGGAGGAATCTCTCCCGTATGCCGAGTTCTCTTAAAACAATAGCTATCAAGCTAGTCTGAAGATGGCCCCTTTCGAAGTATTGTATGGACGAAGGTGTTGAACTCCTATGAATTGGTCAGAAACTGGGGAACGATCACTCTTCGGTCCGGATATTGTTCAACATGCCGAAGATCAAGTCCGCATTATTCATGAGAATCTGAAGGCTGCTCAGTCTCGTCACAAGAGTGAGTATGACCGTCATCATCAAGATATTGTCTATCAACCTGGCGAAAAGGCTCATCTTCGTGTCACACCAATGAGAGGTGCACACCGTTTCGGGATCAAGGGCAAGTTAGCTCCTCGCTATATTGGTCCTTTCACTGTTCTCGAAAGGCGTGGGAGAGTGGCTTATCAATTGGTACTGCCGGCGAACCTTTCTCAGGTTCACGATGTCTTCCATGTTTCTCAGCTCCGTCGCTGCTTCAAGGATCCTATTCGAGCAGTGGATCATGGTATGCTTGAACTGCAACAAGATCTCTCTTATAAAGAGCATCCGGTCCGCATTCTCGACCAAGCTGAACGTAAGACTCGTCGCAAAGTCACCAAGTTCCTTAAAGTGCAGTGGTCAAATCATTCTGAAGATGAAGGCACTTGGGAACACGAGGATCATCTTCGTGATGAATACCCCGGGCTCTTTCCTTCTACCTCTTAATTCTCGGGACGAGAATTCTTGTTAGTAGGGGAGAATTGTGACATCCTCGACTTTTGCTACACTAATGATTGTAATTAAGCGAAAGTGATCCTGCGCTAATGATGCCACGTCACCATGGATTATATCAATGATCTCGTGTTGGTTGAAACCGAATCAAAGTTCGAAACTTAAAATTTAAGTCGGACGAGAAAGGTCTTATGTTGTTGAAATAAAAACGTCACAGAGTTATAAAATTTCTTTAGCAAAGTATAAAAGCGAATCGGGTACTTTTGGAATTATTGATAATCCCAATATATTTAAGAGAGGAGCTTTAAATAAAATAAGTAAAGAAATATAGTAAATGAAAAGAAATAAATAAAAAGAAAGAATTAAAAGTATATATAAAAAATTATAAAAGAAAGTAAGTAAAATTAGAATAATAAAAAGAATTAGAATTAATAATAAAAAGGAAGTATTTAAAAAAACAAAAAAGGAAAAGAACCCCCCTGGCCCAACTGGGCCTAGTGGCCGAGCCGGCCAGGCCACAGCCACCCACGGGGGGAACCCTAGCGACCGACCCGGCTCCCCTCGCTCTCCCCCGCCGCCAGGGCTCCCGCCCTCGATCACGCCACCAACCCCCCTCGGGGGGGGGGGGGCTCCCCACCTAACCTCTCGGTCACCCCCGCACGAGAGAAACATCTCTCTCTCTCGTTACCCCGCCTCCCACCAACCAGACCCCCACCGACACCCTCTCTCTGTCCCTACCCCAGCCCGATCCCCTCACTAACCGCATCTCTCCCAACCGACAGCCTTCCCTCGGTTCCTCTCCCTCCCCCAGGGCAACTCCCCCATGCACAGACCCCCCCCGTCAGCCCGAGATCCACCTTGCCTCCCACCTCGGATCCCCTCCTGATCCGACCGAGGCACCGGCCACCCGGGCCTCCCTCCTTGCTCGCCCGAGCCTCCCAGGGACCGAGCCCCTCTCCCCCGCGGCACCACCTCCACCCTGCAAGCACCGCCGACCGAAGCCCTCACCCCGGGAACCTCATCTCCCGTCGCCCCCCCGCGCCGGCCGAGCCACTCCGGCGGCTCCATCCCCATGGGCCCCTCCTCACCGGGGCCCCTCTCGGCGACTCTCCTCGCTGGCAACGACCTCACCGGCACCACCACCGCTGTCACCACTGTCACCGCTTCGTACTCCTCCTCGCCATCACCTCCGTTTCACGAGAACTCCGGCTTCACCGGGCCGTCTCGTCAACGTCGATGAGCTCCTTCTCGGGCTCCTCCCACCATCTCCTTCCTCGCACCGTCTCGGTTCCGTTCCGGCAAACGGCGTTCCGATCCGACGCCGTTAGGTTCGTGTAGGTGATCCTGGAGTTGTGTCCCTCTCTGTGTGATGTTGAGTTCTGTGTTAAACAAAGAGGTGGGAGTTGTGAGATGATAAAGAAATAAAAACAAATGTTGTATTGCGTATGTATGTATGTATAAATGTCGTACGTATTTTGTATGTATGAGATGCACGATGTATGTATTTATGTATGTAGGTATATGGATAATACATGTATGTAGGAAATATGTGTATTTGGCCTAAGCCACTTACCGGTGGGGCCAATCCACCCCGCTGTCTATCACTGGGAGGCCCCACACCCTCTCTTTAAGATAGGTGAAAATTAAAATACAAATATAAAAATAATGTTTTTATTAAATAAATAAATAGATATATTAATTAATTAATTAATTGGGTAATTAGAATAATTAGAGTATGACACGTGGGTCCCCCACTAAGTTAATCTGATTAATTACGTTCGGGACCCACTAACCAGTTGACCTGTCAACTACTGATGTCAGCATGACATCATGCTGATGTCATAATAGCTTTTAATTAAATTAGTTAAATATGTTTTTAATTCTTAATTATTGAATAAAACTTTAAAAATTAATATAAAATAATCCATAAGTCACATCAAAATATTTTCAACATGAAAGTTGATCAGCAGTACGAGACGAACTCGGATACACGGTCCATTCGTGTGTCACGCATCCCTAGCATAGCAAACATGGAACTTTTCCATCGTTTCCAATCTGACCGGTAGTAGCCCGAGACCCGGAAAATATCATCAGATATTCTTCCGACCCGTCTATGATGGATGTTGCTGCGTTAGCTCATGTCTAGCCTGCATCTTGCCATGTCATGCATTGTGTTGCACCGTTGCTGTTATTTATTGTTTCTTCCCCCTCTTCTTACCGGTAGACCCCGAGACTGACGCTGCTGCCGAGTACATCTACGACCCTGCCGCTCAGTCCTTTGCCACAGAGCAGCAAGGCAAGCAAACCCCCTTGATCATTCCTATATCACCTAAGTCTTTCTTCCTACTTCTTGCATTAGTATTTTCCTAATGTTGTAGTTAGCTCCTATATCTAATGCATAGCCTGTTTTTTGATGAACTGCTACTTTGAGTACTGTACCTTTAAATCTGCTTAGTATAGGTGGAGCAGTCATCCCCTCTGACCCCGTAGTCCAGTTGCCCTGCTTGTTTTCAAATCTCGATCCCTGATCGACGAGGCATACCCGACACATCACATACACCCCCTTAGTTGTACCACGCTACACAGATACTATCGGGTACCGAGGGTGACACCTCGCTAAGTACTCCTGATGATATGTTTGTAGTATAGCTAGTCGGTCGTGGTTATCGAGGGTGATTCCTCTTTCACCATTCCCGACGATGCCTCTGTCGTGCAACCCCTCAAGTGTGGGACCCCCGAGGGTGATTCCTCTAAGCGCACCTTGACGGATATATCGTTCAGAATCCAACGAGGGTGATACCTGGGATTCCCCCCGATGTTACAACCACACAGTTACTCGACCATGTTACTGGGATCATTGGTGATTAGATGTTAGTCGGGTGGATTCCCGCGAGATTGTGTTGATGGCCTAATTAAAATGTTAATGGATTTGGGTGTTTGATCTGGGTTGGTCGGAGACCTTTTCGCACTAACCGGCTACGCGGGAAGAATTATGGTTACTCGGCGTCACGGTATCAGCCGAAGCTTTTCGGATGTTAGAAACGTAGCGACGCGCGCCCGATTGGTCCCAAGATACATCGCGCTTGTGATTAAGGGATGCTAGGACTGACGTCGGCCGCCCACGCATCATGCAGGAGCGCTAAGGGGAACTGGGCCCATGAACCCTTTGTGCTTAGGATTTAGACCGGCGGGCTGGCCTCTCTGTTGAGTCTTAGGTGGGGCTGCGACGTGTCGATATTCCGAGGCCGGGCAGGACCCAGAAAAGTGTGTCTGGCCAGAGTGTTATCGAGCGTGACGGGACATGTGGTGCACCCCTGCAAGGATGAAAATTAACTATTCGAATAGCCGTGTCCACGGTTACAGGACGACTTGGAGCTGTGCCCTAATCTTATACAACTACAATTGTTACGTAACTCGAATTAGTTGCCTTGGGATTTCTTCCGCGTAGGGAGTCGTGGGAGGATCTCTGGACGTGACCTCACTTTAATTTTGCTGCAACAATATGACTATTAATGTGTTACACCTGTTCTACTCTCGTCTATTGCTGCAAGACCCTGAAGATGCTAGTCTTCGATATGACTAGGTCTTCTCTCTCTATTCTCGCATTGCTGCAGTCAGTCCACTTATAACCACCCCCTTCTTTGATACTGATGCATACTTAGAATAGTTCTGATGTCAGACTTGCGAGTACTTTGGATGAGTAGTCACCGCTGCTTTGCTCCCCCTTTTCTCCCTTGATCCATGCTGCGACCAGATGATGGAGCCCAGGAGATGGAGGTCCCCGCCAACGACGACTGCTACCCCGACGGTGCCTACTACTACGTGGAGGCCGTTGATGACCAGGAGTAGTTTAGGAGGTTCCCAGGCAGGAGGCCTCGCCTCGTTCGATTGTTGTATCTTTTGTGCTAGCCTTCTCTAAGGCACCCCATGTTTTATGTTTGTAATCAGATATTGTTGCTTCCGCTGACTCGTGTTTTTATCGACCTTTCGTATTCTAGCCCCCGAGGCCCCTGGCTTGTAATATGAAGCTGATATTGTTTTATTTGTGTCTAGAGTTGTGTTGTGATATCTTCCCGTGAGTCCTTGGGTTTGTTCGTACGCATTTGCGTGTATGATTAGCGTACGATTAAACCGAGGGCGTCACAAGTTGGTATCAGAGCCGACTGCCTGTAGGTGCCCCCCTTTCCAACTCCTTGGCCGAAGTTGAGTCTAGTGTTTGAAAAACTTTACTAACACTAATGTTGTGGCTTACGGGCCCACATCTCAATGGGGGTGGTATTAGTATCTTTTACTCCTTTCCTATACTCTGGGCTCTAATCTCCCTTCTCTTTCGGGTCAAAGATTTTACCAACTCTAACATTAGGTTCTCGTAATCACATCGACCCGGAGCGCTGGACTATCTACTCTTTTCTCCTGAATATATATTACACACACTGTCATTTGACATCCGCCAACCTTATTTTCAAACGTGTCCCGCAAGACAGCACGTGCGCCTGACTTAGGCCACTGAGACGACTGGGTTCCCGGCCATTTTGGTCGACCTCCTGACCGGGCTGGGATATCGCTGGTACCCCGAGTACACTGTGTACGAGGACTTCCGCGAGTACAACCAGTACCAGTACCAGGCTGAGGTTCGCATCTTCGACCAGATGGGCGGCGAGACCCTCGAGCGCCACGTCTTCTGTGGTATTGGAGTGTCCGTCGAGATGTCCGTCCATGATGCGGCCTACATCGCTATCACCCGTCACCGTGGAGCGTACCCTCACCTGGAGGAGAGCCCTTTCAGATACACCCCGCATGCTCATGCTGGGGATGAGACTGGGTCTGATCTCACTGCCTACACTGCTGACGTTCGGGAGCGCAGCGACCGATCCTACGTCGCTGTCTGCTGCGGCAACACAAGTCCTTCCCTGGCGCTTAGGAATTCTTGTTGTTACTTCTCTGGTTTGCGTCGTTTTTTCCCTTTAAGAAGAAAGGGTGATGCAGCACATGAGCAGTAAGTATTTCCCTCAGTTTGAGAACCCCGGTATCGAACCTGAAGGAGGGCCTCGTTAAGTCCAAAGTACCTACGCAAACACAAACAAGCTTGCACCCAACGCTTCAAAGGGATTGTCAATCCCTTCAAGATTCTTTGCAAAGTGAGATCTGAAGGCGGAAAGAGCAACGAAGTAAAAAGTGTAAGGCTGAAAATATGGTGTGGAGTAGACCCTAGGGGCCATAGTTTTCACTAGAGGCTTCTCTCAGAATAGCAAGTATTACGGTGGGTGAACAAATTACTATTGAGCAATTGATAGAACCGCGCAAAGTCATGACGATATCTAAGGCACTGATCATGCATATAGGCATCACATCGGAGACAAGTAGACCGACACTTTCTGCATCTACTACTATTACTCCACACATCGACTGCTATCCAGCATGCATCTAGTGTATTGAGTTCATGACGAGCAGAGTAACGCTTTAAGCCAAATGACATGATGTAGATGGATAATCTCAAACCAATGATGAAAACCCCATATTGTTACCCTTGATGGCAACAACATGATACGTGCCTCGCTACCCCTTCTATCACTGGGTGAGGTCACTGCACGGTATGAACCCAAAACCAATCACTTCTCCCATTGCAAGAATCATAGATCTAGTTGGCCAGACAAAACCCACAACTCGAAGAGAATTACAAGGATATGAAATCATGCATAAGAGAGATCAGAAGGAACTCAAATAAATTTCATAGATAATCTGATCATAAATCCACAATTCATCGGATCTTGACAAACACACCGCAAAATAAGATTACATAGGATTGATCTCCATGAAGATCATGGAGAACTTTGTATTGAAGATCCAAGAGAGAGAAGAAGCCATCTAGTTACTAGCTATGGACCCGTAGGTCTATGGTGAACTACTCACGCATCATCGGAGAGGTCATGGTGTTGATGAAGAAGCCCTCCGTGTCCGAATCCCCCCTCCGGCAGGGCACCAGGACGTGCCCCAGATGGGATCTTGCGGAGACAGAAGCTTGCGGCGGCAGAAAAGTGATTGCGATGATCTCCTGATTTTTTCTGGAATTTATGGGATTATATAGGCGAAAGATCTAGGTCAGGGGACCTCCAGGGGGCCACAAGCCTAGATGGCGCGGCCCCCCTGGCCGTGGGGTGGGGGCTTGTGGGGCCCCTGGGGCTCCTCTGGCTTGGCCCTCAAGTTCTCCGATCTACTTCCGTTCCAGAAAAAATCTTTTCGGGGATTTTCTTCTGTTTGGACTCCATTTCAAAATCTCCTCTGAAAGGGGTAAAAAACATGGAAAAAACAGGAACTGGCACTTGGCACTGAGTTAATAAGTTAGTTCCAAAAAATAAATAAAAGGCATGCAAAACATCCAAAGTTTGACTAGATAATAGCATGAAACCATCAAAAATTATAGATACGTTGGAGACGTATCACTGTCTGCGCCCCCTACGTGACGCGTCGCTACAACGCACGGGTTCTGGTGCAATACACTGAGGCACTGGATCATTCTTTTCGAGCTCTGAGTGTGGAGCTCTATGCTACTCGCGCTCATCTTTACGACGTTGACAAAGATGCAACCATCACACTGCCCGAGGGTTCCCCCTATGCACATCCGCGAGCCGAGCAGGACAGAGCTATCATCAGGTCTCGAGTGGACTGATGTTGGGGGTAGAACCCCTGCACTTGGACCTCAGCTCCTCGAGTGGATGCGGTACCCTCACTAGAGTCACAACGGGACACACGGTCCTGTTCCTACCTTCTATCACCACCAGCTACCAGGATTCGTTCGTCCTCTCCGACGTTGATGTAGCCTTATCGCTATATCTCGTTGTGGTACTCTTCCACCATGTGCCTCCGTGCCGCCTAGTGAGTCCAGGGTATCGTCTAATGCGTCCAGGCTATCGCCAAATTTCGAATTTGTAATCGTTAGTCTCTAATCGAACTTATGTATGTGTCTGTATGTCGAACTCAACTACTATGAAGTATCTATTGCATTTCCCTTTCGTCATGCTTGATTACTTCATAATGCGTGCGATGCCTTTGCAATTACTTTAAGCTAAACTACCCCTGTTAAATATTTAACAGGATGGTTAGACCAGCTGGCCGCCCGCGTGGCCGTGCCAATGATGCACCATCCCCGCCTCCTGAGTATATGGCGGGGATGATCCAACAGTTTGAGCTGAACTGCCAGTTTATACAAGGGCTGATGGATCAATTCCAAAGGCCGAACATGAACCAACAGCAAGGTGTGACACTGCAAGACTTCTGCCGCCTCAACCCTGCGATCTACTGCAGCTCAACTCAGCCTCTTGATGCTGATGACTCGCTCCGTGACATTGCTTACGAGCCGAAGTCTGCAAATGTGCCCCTGGCGAGCTATGTCAACTTTGCCGCCTACTTCCTGAAGGGTCCCCCTACTCAATGGTGGGACAGCCACAGGCGCTCTCTGCCCGATGGAACTGTCATCACTTGGACACAGTTCAAGGCTGCTTTCCGTGCTCGCTACATTCCTCAGGGAATCATGGACCGGAAGAAGCATGAGTTCCGCAACCTGGTCCAAGGCAACAAGACCCTGGATCCTTATCAGCGGGAATTTCTGGACTTATCTCGCTATGCTGAAGAAGACATTGCAACTGATGCATGCAGACAGGAGAAGTTCCGTGAAGGCCTTCACCCTGATATCAAGCTGACACTCCTCGTTCAGGACTATGCTGATTTCGCCACCCTGGTGAACAAAGCTATTCAGGTTGAGACTGGTCTGCAGGAATACAAGGATAGCAGCAAGCGCAACCATGACATGGACTCATCTTCGGGCTCATCTGCACAGAAGCGGAAAATCTGGATTCCCAACAACATGTACCATGCACCTGCTCCTGCTCCGAGGCCGTCCTATGCTGCACCTCGCCTGCCTCCTCCACCACCTAGGCAGCCGAGGCTTCCAGCTCCACCGCCTCGAGTTCCTCCTTCCCGTCCTGAGGATGGGCTGTGCTTCAAGTGTGGCCGTCCAGGTCACCGTGCTAGAGACTGCAGGCAGAATCCGAATCAACTAACACTCCCCTCAACTGGCAGTGACAACAACCAGAACCGCAACTTCAACGCTAAGCCTGCTTAAGTTCGTGGTCAGGCCAACAACATTGATATGGGTCAAGCTTAAGACCAGCCTGCTACCGTGATGGGTATACTTCTCGTTAACTCAATACCTGCTTCTGTATTGTTTGATACAGGAGCATCGCATTCCTTTATGTCAGAAAATTTTGCATACATGCATGACATTAGAACCGAAGAGATGAACATCCCGATAGTGGTAAACACCCCTGGGGGCGAATGCCGAAGCTCTGTGGTTTGCCCACATGTTCCAGTTGAAATTGAAGGGTTAGAGTTCCTCGCCAACCCCATCCTACTAAAGTCATCCAACATTGATCTCATACTGGGGATGGACTGGTTGAGAGCTCATACGGCATCGATCGTTTGTGCCACCAAGACCGTCCACCTCCTACACCCTTCAGATGAATTAATAAGCTACCATGCTCATCTCGTCCGAAATGCTGAGGCACGAGTATATTCCTTGAATGCATTAAATGCGTCGCCTCTTGAAGGGATTGAAAACATTCCAGTGGTCCGGGAATTCCAAGATGTCTTTCCAGAAGAACTTCCGGGGATTCCCCCTGCTCGAGCTGTCGAGTTTGTCCTTGACTTGGTACCCGGTACCACTCCTATTGCCAAGCGTCCTTATAAAATGCCGCCACATGAACTTCTTGAACTTAAGCAAGAAATTGACAACTTGCTTCGTTTGGGTTTCATTCGTCCAAGTTCCTCTGCTTGGGGAGCAGCTTCTCTCTTTGTTAAGAAGAAGGATGGGACAAATCGATTGGTTCAAGACTATCGTCCTATCAACCAGGCCACTATTCAAAGCAAATATCCTCTCCCTTGGATAAATGATTTGTATGATCAACTTGCTGGTTCCACCGTCTTCTCTAAGCTCGACTTGAGGTTGGGATACCACCAGATCCGTGTTCACAAAGAGGATATTCAAAAGACCGCCTTTGTTATTCGTTATGGATCATACGAGTACACCGTCATGTCCTTCGGCTTAACCAATGCACCGAAAACCTTCTCTCGGTTGATGAATTATATATCCATGGACTACCTCGACAAATTCGTCGTGGTATATCTGGATGATATTCTGGTATTTTCGAAGAATAAAGAGGAACATGCCGAACATCTTCATCTTGTACTAGATAATCTCCGGGAGCATAAACTCTACGCGAAGTATTCCAAATGTGAATTCTGGCTAGACGAAGTGACTTACCTTGGTCATCTGATTTCCAAGGATGGTATTGCAGTCAACCCCGAACGAATTCAGGCTATTCTTGACTAGACTCCCCCGAAGAATGTCAAGCAAGTCAGAAGTTTTCTCGGACTCGCCAGCTATTGCCATCGATTCATCGAGAACTTCTCCAAGATTGCGAAGCCCTTAACCAACCTGCTTCACAAAGGTGTTAAGTATGAGTGGACTGATAAATGTCAGGAAAGTTTCCAGGCACTCAAGGACAAACTGACATCCGCTCCAGTACTTGCTCCTCCGGATACGAAAAGGGATTTCGTCATATACTGTGACGCTTCTCGTCAAGGAATAGGTTGTGTCCTGATGCAGGATCGCAAGGTGATTGCTTATGCTTCACGTCAACTGCGTGCTCATGAAGAGAACTACCCAGTTCATGATCTCGAGCTTGCCGCAGTTATTCATGCACTGAAAGAATGGCGACAATACCTTGTGTGTAATCACTGTGAAATCTACACCGACCATCAAAGTCTGAAGTACTTGTTCACTCAGCCCGAGCTGAATCTACGTCAACAAAGATGGATGGAACGTATTGCAGATTTTGACTGTAGTATATCAAATACCCCTGGCAAGGCTAACATAATGGCTGATGCCTTGAGTCGCAAGTCATACTGCAACCACTTCCAGGTTCATAAGGTTCACGATCGTCTGCAAGAGGAACTCCGTAAGCTGAATCTCCATATTGTTCCTCAGGGTTAACTTGTTCCCCCTCTTGAAGAGTGTCAAAAGATGAACCTTCGTGTTGTTAATCAGGGTTCCCTCAGTAACCTAGTTGTTGAACCAGATCTTGTGGGCTCCATAAAGAATCTGCAAGGCTTTGACGATGATGTCGACATGATTGAGAGCTATATTGCGAAGGGTAAACCCTCCTTTTTCACTATTGCTGAAGATGGCGCCTTGTACTTCAAGGGTCGCCTATTCGTCCCAAATAAGAAGGAAAATCTCAGGATGACCGGAGAGGTGATGAAAGAAGCTCACGACACACCATTGTCTATTCACCCGGGTAGTACCAAGATGTACCAAGACATCCGGCAAAGATTCTGGTGGCCCAATATGAAACAAGACATTGCATGCTATGTGGCAGAATGTGATATATGCCGGCGTATCAAAGCAGAACATCAAAAGCCTGCTGGAACTCTGCAACCTATCTCTATTCCTGAGTGGAAATGGGACCATGTTCAAATCGACTTTGTCACTGGTTTTCCCAAATCTCAGAAAGGTAATGATGCTATTCTTGTCGTCATTGATCGACTGTCCAAAGTTGCACATTTCCTGGCTGTCAAAGAAACAATTAATGCTAGTCAGCTGCCAGATCTTTATATGCCAAGAGTTGTTTCACTTCATGGTATTCCGTTGGTAATCAGTTCGGACCGTGGTAGGTTTTTCACTTCAAAATTTTGGGAAGGTTTCAGAAGACTATGGGGACTCATCTGTCCTTCAGCACTGCATTTCACCCTCAATCCCAGGGACAAGTTGAAAGAGTCAACCAAATTCTCGAGGACATGGTTCGAGCTTGTGTAATTTCTTTCGGTAAGAAATGGGAGGAATCTCTCCCGTATGCCGAGTTCTCTTACAACAATAGCTATCAAGCTAGTGTGAAGATGGCCCCTTTTGAAGTATTGTATGGACGAAGGTGTCATACTCCTCTGAATTGGTCAGAAACTAGGGAACGATCACTCTTCGGTTCGGATATTATTCAACATGTCGAAGATCAAGTACGCATTATTCATGAGAATCTGAAGGCTGCTCAGTCTCGTCAGAAGAGTCAATATGACCGTCATCATCAAGATATGGTCTATCAACCTGGCGAAAAGGCTTACCTTCGTGTCACACCAATGAGAGGTGCACATCGTTTTGGGATCAAGGGCAAGTTAGCTCCTTGCTATATTGGTCCTTTCACTGTTCTCGTATGGCGTGGGAGAGTGGCTTATCAATTGGAACTGTCGGTGAACCTTTCTTAGGTTCATGATGTCTTCCATGTTTCTCAGCTCCGCCGCTGCTTCAAGGATCCTATTCGAGCAGTGGATCATGGTATGCTTGAACTGCAACAAGATCTCTCTTATAAAGACCATCCGGTCCGCATTCTCGACCAAGCTGAATGTAAGACTCGACGCAAGGTCACCAAGTTCCTTAAAGTGCAGTGGTCAAATCATTCTAAAGGTGAGGCCACTTGGGAACGCGAGGATCATCTTCGTGATGAATACCCCGAGCTCTTTCCTTCTACCTCTTAATTCTCGAGACGAGAATTCTTATTAGTAGGGAGAATTGTGACATCCTCGACTTTTGCTACAATGATGATTGTAATTAAGCGACAGTGATCCCGCGCTAATGATGCCACATCACCGTTAATTATATCAATGATCTCGTGTTAGTTGAAACCGGATCAAAATTCGAAACTTAAAGTTAAAGTTGGACGAGAAAAGATTTTATGTTGTTGAAATAAAAACGTCGGGGAGATATACAAATTCTCTAACGAATTATTAATGCGAATCGGGCACTTTTGGAATTATTGGTAATCTCAATATATTTAAAAGGGAAACTTTCGGTAAAATAAATAAAGTAAATAAAATTTAATAATAAAATAATGATAATAGAAAAAAAGGAAAGTATTAAAAAAAAGAAGGAAAAGAACCCCCTGGCCCGAATTGGGCCTACGAGGCCAAACCCCCCTATTCGGCCCACCCCTCAGTGGGGTATAAAGCCCCCTTGGGGGGCAACCCTAGCCGGCCGTCCCCCTTCCCCTCGTTTCCCTGGCCGCCGCCATCCCACCCACTCGATCTCACCAACCCCCACCGACAGCTCCCTCCACCAACCCCTCGAGACACCCAGCTCTCCCCACCGACCGAGAACCTCTCTCTCTCTCGGTCAACCCCACTCCCAAGCTATCGCTCTCTCTCCCTCCCCCAGACCTCACCCCCGTCGGCCTCCCTCCCCCTGGAGACCGAGCCCCCATCCCCCCATCGAGCTCGCCGCCTCCCATCGGCCACCCTCCTGTCGGCCTCCCCTGCGTCCCTCCCGCCGGCAGCCCCCAGGACCCCCAACCCCACTCTGGCAGGAACCCCATCTCGCCGGCCTCACCCACTCCGGCGGTCCCTACCTCGATCCCGTCGGCCCCAGGAGCCCCTCCCTGCCGCCTCGCCCCCCCGGAGGCCCCATCCGGGCGCCAGCCCTCCTCCGGGCCGGATTCGGGCAGCCCCTCCGACGACCTCCACCGGGGCGCCTCACCGCGGCCCTCCCGCCGGCTCTCCTCATCACCACCGTCTCCGGAACCACGCCACCGTCACTGCCTTGTCCTCCTCCTCACCGTCTCCTCCGCCTCCCGAGAAATCCGGCTTCACCGGGCCCTCTCGTCAACGTCGGTGAGCCCCTTTTCGGGCTCCTCCCACCGTCTACTTCCTCGCGCCATCCCGGTTCCATTCCGGCAAACGGCGCTTCGTTCTGACGTTGTTAGGATCGAGTAGGTGATGAGGGAGATGTATCTCTCTCTCTGTTGTTGAGTCTGTGTTGTTAACACACAGGTTGGAGTTGAGATGAGAAAAGGAAAAGAAAAATAAAAAGACGTATGTATGTTTGCATTAGAGGCCGTATGTATTTTGTAAGTATGAGATGCACGTATGTATGTATTTATGTATGTAGGTATATGGAGAAATACGTTGATTGTATAAATATGTTTATGGGTGTTTTTGTGTGTATGTGGCCTAAGCTACTTACCGGTGGGCCAACCCACCCCGCTGTCTATGATAGGGAGGCCCCACACCCTCTTTTGAGAAAAGTGAAAATTAAAATATAAAAATATAAAAATATGTTTTTAATAAATAAATAGATATATTAATTAATTAATTAATTATTTAGGTAATTAAAATAATTAGAGTATGACACGTGGGCCCCCCACTAAATTAATTTGATTAATTACTATTTAATATTAATTAAAAACTTGTGTCTATGACGCACGGGACCAACTGGTTAGTTGACCAGTCAACTGCTGATGTCAGCGTGACATCATGCTGATGTCATAATAGCTTTTAGTTAAATTAATTAAATCTGTTTTTAATTCCTAATTATTGAATAAAACTTTAAAAATTAATATAAAATAATCCGTAAGTCAGATCAAAATATTTTCAACATGAAAGTTGATGAGCAGTACGAGACGAACCCAGATACACGGTCCATTCGTCTGTCACGCGTCCCTAGCATAGCAAACATGGAACTTTTCCATCGTTTCCAGTCTGACCGGTAGTAGCCCGAGACCCGGAAAATATCGTGAGATATTCTTCCGACCCGTCTATGATGGATGTTGCTGCGTTAGCTCATGTCTAGCCTGCATCTTGCCATGTCATGCATTGTGTTCCACCGTTGCTGTTATTTATTGTTTCTTCCCCCTCTTCTTACCGGTAGACCCCGAGACTGACGCTGCTGCCGGGTACATCTACGACCCTGCCGATCAGTCCTTTGCCGCAAAGCAGCAAGGCAAGCAAACCCCCCTTGATCATTCCTATATCGCCTATGTCTTTCTTCCTACTGCTTGCATTAGTATTTTGCTACTGTTGTAGTTAGCTCCTATATCTGATGCATAGCCTGTTTTTTGATGAACTACTACTTTCAGTACTGTACCTTTAAATCTGCTTAGTATAGGTGGAGCAGTCATCCCCTCTGACCACGTAGTCTAGTTGCCCCGCTTGTTTTCAAATCTTGATCCCTGATCGACGAGCCATACCCGACACATCACATACACCCCCTTAGTTGTACGATGCTACAGAGATACTATCGGGTACCGAGGGTGACACCTCGCTAAGTACTCCTGATGATATCTCTGTAGTATAGCTAGTCGGTCATGCTTATCGAGGGTGATTCCTCTTCCACCATTCCTGACGATGCCTCTTTCGTGCAACCCCTCAAGTGTGGGACCCCCGAGGGTGATTCCTCTAAGCCCACCTTGACGGATACATCGTTCGGAATCCAACGAGGGTGATACCTCGGATTCCCCCGATGTTACAACCACACAGTTACTCAACCATGTTACTGGGATCATTGGTGATTAGATGTTAGTCGGGTGGATTCCAGCGAGATTGTGTTGATGGCCTAATTAAAATGATAATGGATTTGGGTATTTGGTCTAGGTTGGTTGGAGACCTTTTCGCACTGACCGGCTACGCGGGAAGAATTATGGGTACTCGGCGTCGCGGTATCAGTCGAAGCTTTTCAGATGTCAGCAATGTAGCAGCGCGCGCCCAAGTGGTCACGAGATGCATCGCGCTTCTGATTAAGGGATTCTAGGACTGACGTCGGCCGCCCATGCATCATGCAGGAGCACGAAGGGGAACTGGGCCCATGAACCCTTTGTTCGTAGGATTTAGACCGGCGGGCTGGCCTCTCTGTTGAGTCTTAGGTGGGGCTGCGACGTGTCGATATTCCGAGGCCGGGCAGGACCCAGAAAAGTGTGTCCGGCCAGAGTGTTATCGAGCGTGACGGGACATGTGGTGCACCCTTGCAAGGATGAAAATTAACTATTCGAATAGCCGTGTCCACGGTTACAGGACGACTTGGAGTTGTGTCGTGATCTTATACAACTACAATTGTTACTTAACTGGAATTAGTTGCCTCGGGATTTCTTCCTCGCATGGAGTCGAGGGAGGATCTCTGGGCGTGACCTCACTTTAATTTTGCTGCAACAATATGACTATTAATGTGTTACACCTGTTCTACTCTCGTCTATTGCTGCAAGACCCTGCAGATGCTAGTCTTCGATAGGACTAGGTCTTCGCTCTCTATTCTCGCATTGCTGCAGTCACTCCACATATAACCACCCCCTTCTTTGATACTGATGCATACTTAGAATAGTTCTGATGTCAGACTTGCGAGTACTTTGGATGAGTACTCACCGCTGCTTTCTCCCCCTTTTCCCCCTTGATCCCTGTTGCGACCAGATGATGGAGCCCAGGAGATGGAGGTCCCCGCCGCCGACGACTTCTACCGCGACAGTGCCTACTACTACGTGGAGGCCGCTGATGACCAGGAGTAGTTTAGGAGGTTCCTAGGCAGGAGGCCTCGCCTCATTCGATTGTTGTATCTTTTGTGCTAGCCTTCTCTAAGGCACCCCATGTTTTATGTTTGTACTCAGATATTGTTGCTTCCGCTGACTCGTGTTTTTATCGACCTTTCATATTCTAGTGCTCGAGGCCCCTGGCTTGTAATATGAATCTGATATTGTTTTATTTGTGTCTAGAGTTGTGTTGTGATATCTTCCCGTGAGTTCTTGGGTTCGATCGTACGCATTTGCGTGTATGATTAGCGTATGATTAAACCGAGGGTGTCACACTTGGTTACACCGAGTTGCTAGGGTTTGTCTTTGAATCTTTCTAAGGAAAACTCGGTAGGGCAAAGTGGGAAATATTGGTGGCACTGAATTTTGACTTTAGGGTTTTGACAAATATCTTATGAGAGAAATTCTTGAGGCTTTTGGTGGCTAATATCTAAGCACTTTGAGCAAGCATATCATCATATATAACTCATCCCCTTTTTATGGTATTGGCTTTCCTAGAACTCAAATGTGATTTCTCACATAAATTTAAAATGTAGAGTCTTAAAGCTTGAAGCTTTGCCAATCCTATCCTTTCCTTCCTTGGGGATCCTCCTCACAATTTCCAGCCACATCAATCTTTTGGACCTAATATGAAACACTAAGTAGAACCATTAGTCCAAGAGATAATGTATGTTGTCATGAATTATCAAAACCTCCAAGGGAGCATATGTGCTTTCAGTCTCCCCTTTTTGGTAATTGATGACAACATACAATCAAAGATTTAATTTAAGATACGTTGTTAGATAAATGGGAATGAAGTGTCTCCATGTTCACGACTCATTCTTGCAAACAGTATGTCCAAGAAGCAAGAGATCATCCTAACCAAGAGTATGATGCATATACTTACCTTGACGTCATGGAGCATTTTCACTAGAGAAACACACTTGAGAAAACAAGGTTAAATAACACAAGAGTATTTGTTTCATACAAATGCAAGGAACCTCAATTTTTAACAAGGTTTGGGAGACATGTAGGAAAAAGTATTTTTTTTTCAAGATTAACATGTATCCAAGAATAATTTTAGACCTTTCTCCCTTGAATGTAGATATTAGTTTCTCCTCTCCCCATGAATCTTAGCCTGTAGATAATGGGAGTGAGTAGGGTGAGACAACTCTAGCAAGAAGGATATAAAAGCATATAATATGAATTCAGGTCACTCATATGACACCCCCGATTTTGATCGTACACTAATCATACACGCAGATGCGTACGACCAAGATTAGGAACTCACGGGAAGATATCATAGCACAACTCTAGACACAAATTAAAAACATACAAGCTTCATATTACAAGCCAGGGGATTGCAGGGCTCGAATACACAAGCTCGAAAACCCACGAGTCAGCCAAAGCAATAATAGCTGAATACAGACATAGAAAACAAGCGTATCCCTTAGAGAAGGCTAGCACAAAAGATACATCGATCGAAAGAGGCAATACCTCCTACGTGGGAACCTCCTAAACTACTCCTGGCCGTTAGTGGCCTCCACGTAGCAGTAGGCACCGTTGGGGAGTAGTCGTTGTCGTGGGATACGACATCTCGTGGGCTCCATCGTCTGGTCGTGACAATCGTATCAAGCGGAAAAGAGGGAACAAAGCAACAGAGAGTACTCATCCAAAGTACTCGCAAGACTGACATCATAACTATGCTAAGATATGCATCAATATCAAAGGAATGGGGTTATATTTGGATTGACTTCAACAATGCGAGAATAGAGAGAAGGTCTAGTCCTATCGAAGATTAGCATCTCCAGAGTCTTGCACCATTATAAGAGTAAATATTAGTAACACATATATAGTCATATGGTTGTAGCAAATTTAATCAAGTCACGCCCGAATATTCTTCCTCGAGTCCCTGCAAGAAAGCAATCTCGGTGCCAAACATTCTAGTTAAGTCACAGTTCTAGTTGTATTAGATCCGAATACAATCCCAAGTCGTCATGTAACCATGGACATGACTATTTGAATAGTTAATTTTCATCCCTGCAGGCGTGCACCACAGTACCCAACACGCTCGATCACACTCTGGTCGGACAAACTTTCCTGGGTCATGCCCGGCCTCGGAAAATCAACACGTAGCAACCCTACCTAGGCTCAACAGAGAAGCCAGCCCGCTGGTGTTAGAGCATATTTCTCCATATGTGGTTTTGGTTATTGATGACAATCCCTATGGACTAATGGTTGCCTTAAGTTATATTCGAAGGATTTGTCCATATGCACTTCTTGAAGTCCATCTATTGGTTTCAAGGAGTTTATATGAGGACCAATGTGGTATTCAAGGTATTATCCAAAGAATGGTCATAAAGACACAAGGTTGATAAAGACTAGGACAAAGAGTAAATCAAGTTGATCAACACACAAAGCGTACAAGGTGTACCGAGAGGGATCAAGTGATCCCAATGGTATGGTAAGTGTTGTCTATTACACTTTTGTGTACTAACCCATGGTCTTTGTGAGAGTTCTATGTGGGGTTAGGTGTGTTTCCATGGACGTGCGTCAAGAGGAAGATCACATTCAACCCATGAAGGATGACATCAAGTGGTGATTGTCATCAAGATTGCGGTGTGCAAGTTCAGGTGGAGCATCACGAAGATATCATGCTTGAAGCTTTCCATCCATTGTGGTGGCAATGGACTTGTGAAGATGTGCTGAAGAGTGGCTCACCCATAGTGAGTATGAGGGAGCAATCAACTAGTCTTCATCAAGCCAGTGCAATCAATAATGGTGGTCCATCCGGAGGAAGTCAAGATCGTCATCATCTAGCTCAACTGGACTTTGTGCAAGGTATAGGTTTGGTTTTTCTATTTAGGAAAGATTGCCGTATTGTCAAGGGGGGATCTCAAGTGAGTAGCTTGATCATATAGTTCGTTGAGAGCTCAAACCATTTGCATCCTTGCATCATATTTCTTGCTTCTTGTTTGGTGTTTCTCTTTTTGAGTTTTAGAGCTTATGGTCATCTTTATGACAAGCTTGAGTTCATCAAAAGCGAAGTTCGTGTGTATCTTCTATGATGTTTTCGATGTTGGAATTTTTGCGAGTTCTTCATTCATAGAGGTTTCACATCTCTATAGAATTGGCATTTTCATAACTACATGTTCTTAAGATAACCAGTCGTCCTGAATCCAACAAGCTTGAGTTTGCTCATTTCGGAGCTCGTATGCGAAAGTTATGCCACTTCTGGGCAGGTTCTCTATTCCAAGGGGTAGTACCGCTCCGTGGAGCGGTACTACGTCTTATAATTGGTAGTACCGCCTGAGCCAGCGGTAGTACCTCTCCAGGGCAGTAGTGGTCCAGCTGGTACCACTGGCGAGTACTGCTGCCCATAAGTTCAACACCTTTTTTGGTCAAACTTCGTGGTAGTGCTGGGCGGTAGTACCGCCCGTAAGGCGGTACTGCCGCTTGTTACTACCGCTCCTGGCGGTGCTATCGGCCTTGCCCCCTCTCTGTTCGTCCTCCCTCTGCCCGAGCGGTAGTATCTCTCACTATGGAACGGTACTACCTCTTCTCATGGCTAGTACTGCTCTGTTACGGGCAGAACTTGTGGGTAACGGGCAAATTCTTTCTACCTCTATAAAAGGAGGTCTTCTTCCCCATTGCTCTCCATACGTGGAGCTCGTGTCCCCCCCCCCATTGTTGACCTTCTTCGAGCTTGCTAACTCTCAACCCCTCCAATGATTCTTGCTAGTTCTTGAGGGAAAAGAGAGAGGAGATCAAGATCCACATTTCCACCAATCACTTTCTCCTCTATGTGAGGGGAACCCCTTGAATCTAGATCTTGGAGTTCTTTGTGTTTTGTTCATTCTTCCTCTCATTTTCTTCCATAACATTAGTTGTTGTGGAGGGACTTTGGAGAGAAGGACTTGGGCACTCCGTGTGCCCCTGCCATTGCATTTGGTGCATAGGTTTGAGTCCTCCACGGTGATACATGGAAGTGAAGTTTGAGAAGTTTATTACCCTAGATATTGTTCTTCTCGTATGCTTTGGCATCCTAGAAGCTTGGTGGTGCCTCGGAGCTCAATCATTGTGGTGTAAAGCTTTGGTCAAGCGTCGAGGTCTCCAATTAAGTTGTGGAGATTTCCCGAGCATTTGAGGTTACCTAGAAGCCATATTCCATTGTGGTGAAGCTTCTGGTATTGTTGGGAGCCTCCAATTAAGTTGTGGAGATTGCCCCAACCTTGCTTGTACGGGTTCGGTGACCGCCCTCAAGGGTACCTCAGTGGAATCAAGGCAACTTGCATTGTGCGAGGGAGTGAGGAGATTAAGGTGGCCTTAGTGGCATCTTGGGGAGCATTGTGCCTCCTCATTTCTCCAAGCGGAGATTAGCATCCGCAAGGGTGTGAACTTCGGGATACATCGTCATCTCCGCGTGCCTCGGTTATCTCTCACCCAAGCCCTTTACTTATGAACTTTACTTTGTGATAGCCATATTGTTTCTTGTTATATATCTTGCTATCACTTAGTTGCTTATCTTGCTTAACATAAGTTGTTGGTGCACATAGGTGAGCCTAGTTGTTTTAGGTTTTGTGCTTGACAAATTAAACATTAGTTTATTCTGCATTCGTTCAAGCCAAAACCATAATTATTCTAAAGCGCCTATTCACCCCCTATGGGCGACATCCACGTCTTTTGAGCTGGTCTAAATCTTTAGCGCGTAGGGGTCATGGGCCCATCACCCTTTACACTCCTGCATGATGCGTGTGCGGCCGAGGTCAGTCCTAGCACCTCTTATACAAGAACAATGCTTACGTGGACCACTCGGGCACGCGCCCCTCCATTGCTAGCATTTGAAGAGCTTCGGCTGATACTACGACGTCAAGTATCGATAACTTCTCCCACGTGAAGGTTAGTGTGAAAAGGTCAACGACCAACTCAGATCAAATACCAAAATCCCATTAGCATTTTAATTAACACTATGGTGACAATCAGCAATCCACGATATGTGGCCCCGTCGCTCCGTCTCGAGGATGTGTGGCAAGGGCCAAGAATGCCCGGCCACGCCTCCTCACATTCACGCGGGAATCCACCCGCAACCACCTTTCATCATGTTCCCAGTAGTAAAGTCGAGTAACTGTGTGGATGTAACATCATAGGGATCCGAGGTATCACCCCGATGGATTCCGAATGATGTAACCACCAAGATGACCAAGGAGGAATCACCCTCGATGGTCCACACTATTGCCACACAAATTTTCCACGCGACACCACGATAACCGCCGTGCTTACGTGACGATGAACGAATGCTTTTCAGGCAAAGCAACAAAGAATTCCTCGATTTCGTACAGGAGTACGACCGCTTTTCAGCACAAAACAACAAATATGTTTCGGGCTCTAGGGTTGCTAGGGCACGGGGGAGAGTAAACGATAGAAAAAAAGTATATGAAAAAGTAAATTGGTTTTTGTTGTGTAATGATTAGATCTTTTTTTCTCAATCGGCCATGTGCCTGTTTATATAGGCAGCTTGGTCTTTGACGTACAGGGTAGGATACACAAGTCTTTCTTTGCATACAAGCTGAATATATTATTCCTAATCTATTGCCAAACCGGCCTAATCAAACTTGAAAACCTTAGTGCACCTCCTAGACGTGGAAACTTTGGTACACCTTGTGTTGTATAGCTTGCCATCCACGGAGTCTTCAACCTTGAATCAAACCGAGCCATGCTAGGACTTGTCCTTTAAACCTGCAATTTCTGTTGGCGCAACCGCCTCCGCCACGCGCACTTGCTCTCGCTCTGACGAGAGGAAGATGAGGCAGCAGGCTCTGCTGGGTAACTCCCCCTGAACAGGATGGGTAACTCTTTCAGGCGTAGGTGGTAACTCTCTCAGGCGGGGTGGGTAACTCTCACCTGACATACTTCAGCTATTTTAATTAATTTGGCATATATAATACCTAGCAGCCAAATTATGCATTCAACACATGCCCCTGTTTTTGGTATAATTGTATTTATCAAAAACACTATCACAGTGCCTTAATACAATGTCGATAATTTCACCGGCCATATGATTTATTAGGGCGATGTTCAAAGAGAACATCGGCCAAATTTTCTGAGGGCGATATTTATACCAGCCATAGCATCATCAAGCCTCTTGCCACATGCTAGGATAATACTTCTTCAAATATTTTCCATTGAGACCTTTGGGTAACCTCACTCCTTGCAAATATTGTACAAATTATGAATTTCCGAGAACAATCTCTACAATTCTGTAAGGGCCTTCCCAACTCAGCGACCATTTGCCAAATTTCCTACCTTTGGTTACAATAGGTAAAATTGTTTTCCACACTAAATCTCCTTTGTGAAACAATTTTTGTCTCACCTTTTTATTACAAGCCTTAGCTACTCTTAATTTCTCCTCTTCAATTTCTCACAAGTGTCGCAATCTCTCTTCTGAAATATCATCTATCTTATCCATTATCAAATCATTGTAATATACAGCTGACAAATCATTTTTTCTGGCCACTCTAAGAGTGTGTAAATTAACTTTTGTAGGTAACACTGCCTCCTGACCATATACCAGGTCATACGCTGCCACTTGAGTTGCTCCACGCTTAGATATTCGATGAGCCCATAAAGCTTCCGAAAGTACCTCATGCCATCTTTTCAGATGCTCCTCAATCTTCTTCTTTATAAGCTTAATTAAAGTTTTATTGGTAGATTCGTCCTGTTCATTAGTTTGAGCATAATAAGGCGACGAATTTAATAATTTAATTCCAAAAGATTTGGCAAATTTACGAAACTGATGAGACATAAAAGAAGCACCTTGATCGGTAGTCAAAGTTTGAGGAATGCCAAATCTATGAATAATATGCTCCAAAATAAAACTAATAACTTCCGTATGAGTCATATTTTTCAAAGGAACCGCTTCAGTCAATTTAGTAAAATAATCTGTAGCTACTAGGACGAAGCGAGGTCTTTTAGAAGACCAAGGATGTATTTCACCAATAAAAACTAAACCCCATCCTCTAAATGGCCACATCCTAATTATGGGATTCAATATAGGTGCGGGCGATAATTGTATATTACCAAAAAATTTACATGCCTTACAACCTTTATAGTACCGAAAACAATCCTCTAGCAAAATTGGCCAATAAAAACCCGCTCTTTTTATTAACCGTCGCATTTTGTGAGCCGACTGATGTGTGTCACATATTTCTTCATGCACTTCACCCATAGCTACTTTAGATTGATCTGAATCAAAGCATTTTAAAAGTAACCCATCTATTGTTCGACGATGCAACTCGTGTTTAAACAAAGTATACTTTAAAGCTTGTCGCCGAATTTTCGTATTTCTCGTTTGACTTGGATCCTTTAAATGGTTAGCTAGAGGAATTCTCCAATAACTTGGATCTAAATTATTTCCTAATTTGGTCGTTTGCAACTCATGCACCGAATCTGCCCCACACTGCACTATTGGTGGTTGAAGTGACCTAGGACCAAGTGTACCATGTGAGAAAGTATCCAACACTATGGACTCATCTCCTACATCAGCATGCATCGGCTTGTCTACTATAAAAACACTCCTTTACTAATGTGACAACCGGATGCTTGTTGTGCTAAACAATTAGCTCTAGAATTTTCTTGTCTAGGTATATGATGAATGGTGAACTTATCTAAAGACTTCATTATGTCTAAACATCAGTCCAAATAACTATTTAATAACCCATCAAAACTCTAAAATTCGCCTTTAATTTGTTGTAGTACAAGAAGCGAATCTCCAATAGTATCTATATCCTTTACTCCCATATCAACTAAAGTTTGTAAACTAAATAGCAAAGCTTCATATTCAGCTTGGTTACTAGTGCAAGGATATTCCAAACGGACCGATATATCATAAACAACATTATTAGGTGAAACCAAAACATTACTGACGTGTTGTCCGTCCCTACAAACCAATCCATCAAAATATAGCTTCCATGGGCATACTCTAACATAATTAATACCTTCATCATCTTTAATCCTATGATCAACAATAAAATCGGCGATAACTTGACCTCTCATCACACGATCAACAATAAAATCTTATTCTATTAGTGCGTAAGCCCATTTTTAATCCTACCACTAAGAACAGATTGTTGCAACATATACTTAATGACATTAGCCTGACAAGCTACCACACACATACTATAAAGAAGATAAGGCCAAAATTTGGTACACGCGTAATATAAAGATAAGCATAACTTTTCAATAAAAACGTACCAAGTTTTAGTGTCGAGAAAGTGACAACTTAAGTATGCAATGATATATTCCTTCCCATTGTCCTCTTGCATCAACACGTCGCCGATCACTGTATCTCGTGCAGCAATATACAACCTGAACGACACACCGGACTTGGGTACCCGTAATATTGGAGGATTTGACAAGCATTGCTATATATTATTAAACGCATCTCGCTGCTCTTGCCCCCAAGTAAATTTGGCCTCATTCTTTAGCCGATGTAAAGGAACAAACGATTCAATTTATCCTGCAAGGTTTGATATTAATCGTCTCAAGTAAATAACTTTTCTTAACAATTTTTGTAAATCCTTCTTGCACACGGGTTCCTTCACATTTTTGATTGCTCCACCTTGTTGGGGTCAATCTCTATGCCATGTTCATGAATTATGAAGCCTAAAAACTTACCAGTCGACACACCAAAAGCACATTTAAGTGGATTCATTTTTAACCCATACCGATGCATCCTTTCAAAAGTTGATAGTAAATTGGCTAAATGATGATCAAAACCGTCCGATTTAACAACTATGTCATCGATATATATTTCTATTACAAGACCTAGAAGGTCATGAAAAATTAATTTCATAGCTCGTAGGTATCTAGCACCGGTATTTTTCAACCCAAACGTCATAACGAATCACTCAAATAAACCAAGAAAACCTGGGCAACGAAAAGCAGTCTTAGACATATCTTGTCGGACCAGAATTATTTGATTATACCCAACATTACCATCTAAAAAATTAATTACTTTATGTCTTGAGGCATCATTAATAAGCATCTCGGCTATAGGCATAGGATATTCATCTTTTGGAGTGGCTTTATTCAAATCTCTAAAATCAACACAAATTCTAATTTTACCAGTATTTTTCTTTTCCACGGGCACGATACTAGAAACCCAATCTGCATATCTACACGGCCGAATAAACTTAGCTTTCATCAACCGATCAACTTCTTCTTTGATGCGGTCATACAAATTAGGATTGAAATTTCTACGAGGTTGTTTATGCGGTCTAAAACTAGGTTTAACAGGCAGTCTATGTTGCAATAAATCTCTACTCAAACCTGGCATCTCAGTATAATTCCAAGCAAAGAAGTCAACAAATTCTTCAATTAGTAAACATACCTTGCTTTTCTGACCGGATTTTAATTTAGCATTGATAAATGTAGGCCTCAGAATGCTTCCATCACCAATATCTATTTCCTCAAGCGGATCAGCCAATGAGAATACATGTCCAAGCTTTTCCATATCATCAAAATATTCAATTGTTTCATGCATATCGTTCTTTCCGGGACGATATCTTGCATGCGCTTTTGCAACCACTTAATATTATGTTCTTTACTCATCATTTATATAGACATATCATTAAGCGAGCTATGCTAGCCGGCTGTGCATGTATAGGTACAAAACCATTTTACTTATGCTGATATAATCATAGTCCGATAAATCTCTACGGGTCAAACATCGCATCTCACTGTGTTGCCAATCAACTGGTGCCTCTGTCGAAGCAATGTAGGCTGAATTATCCGCCTCAATCACCTCCACGTCATAATGAACCCAGTGAATCAAGCACTGATGTAAAGTGGAAGGGATGCAGTAATTTGCATGAATCCCATCGCAGCCCAAAAGAACATTATACCGATCTTTTACTTCAACAACAAAAATGTAGTCGACAATGTTTTTCTACCTACCGTGAGCTCCATAGAAATAACACCCTTGGCTTCAGACAACTCCCCGGAAACCACTAAGATCCATGTTCGTCTTCATTAATTCATTCTCTTTTCGGCCCAATTTAGAAAAAACCGAAAAGGCATAACATTAACTCGAGCACCTCCATCAACAAGCATGCGACCAATAGGCTTACCGTCAATGTGACCCCTGATGAACAATGGTTTCAAGTGCTGCTCGGGCTTCTTGGGCTTCTCAAACATAGCATTTTTTGCACCAAGAACAAGTTCCGCAACTTCAGTCCCGGGCGCACGAAATTCAGCAGGTAAAGCAAACACCATGTTAACATCCATGTCACTATGTATATCATCGTTGACCTCTGAATTCTCGTCATTGACCGTATCGTCTGCGAGATCATCCGTCGTGTCATCTGCAATGTCGTTCGTTGTGTCATTGGCGGCCCTTAGGGACCATTGGTATTTCTTGATTAAACAGTTCATCGCACTTCTTCTCTGTTATATCTTCCCGGATCTCCAGTGCTTGCAACCGTTGTACTCTGCGTTTATGTGTGTGTGTTAATACCATCGGACACCACCAAGGTACCGGTTTTGTCCTTGGAGCGACTGACTGAATTCTACCCCCCCCCCCCCCCCCCCCCGGGCCTGTACTGTCGAATAACAATTTTTGGTGCAAATAATTTGTCCCTGGACGAAGAAATATTCTGCTCTTCAAATGTACCGTTAGGTTCGAATCTCTCGTTGCCTCCAAAAAATATACGAGTACATGCATCGGCTGAATTACCATCTCTAGCAAGCGCAATTTCTTTCTCTCAACATGTACGTACCATGGGCTTCAAATTAGATGCGTGGGTAAATGGACCAAAGACAATTTGGGGAGACCAACTTGTGGATGCACGTGAGCTACATCCCATAACCAGATCGGTTGCATTAACTGAATCACCTTTCTGACTAGAGCTAGAAGATGCAACGACGAGTGTCTTAATCAAACCCTTGTCATGCGTACCAGCATTTTTTCCTTGCACCGATATACATCTTGCTGCATGAGCATTTTTTGTTTCTTTACTATTTTCAACACCTTTAGATGAATTATTTTCCCCATGTTTGAGACCATGAGAAGCACTTAAATCATTTGAACTTTGCAGAGGCTTAGGTTCAGCACGCTTCGGCACCCACACACGCTTGTGATCGCCTTTATAGTTTCTGCCATTTGAACTACGTGCCGGTGATCGACTTCCTTGAATCTCAATGGCGTTATGTGATCTAACCTCTAGAGTGAACCGAACCCTCTTCCCATGCACGTTTAGTCTGAACATAGGCCTCGACGGAAACCATCCCGACTGAAAATAACATGCTGGCCATGTAGGATATGGCGCCCAAGGATTAAAACCCCACGAAGGAAACTGCGGATACGTAGGAGGTGCACAACCCCAATATGCCGGCTCCATTGCATAATACGGTTGTTGGTCATATGAACTTCGTTGGCATTTCTCATGGCCACGGATTCCAGAAGAGGATCTAGGACACGGTGTTGCCCTTGCGTGAGGTATATTTTTCTAACAACATGCTATCTGTCGGCTTTGGCCTTGGAGCTTGTATCCTTTTTCCATTGCCTTTCCACACCCCCACCTCTGGATTTTTTGGTTTAATCATCCTTGGAGCAGCATTATCGTCAACAACATTTTTTTCTTTTGAGGATTCGGTATGATCCGACCGAATAAGCATCTTCTTACTCTCAAGCTCAACCATATTGACAGGAAAAGGGTCGATGTCGTGCTTCATCTTAGAAACTTCTATAAACGTTAATCGTCCTTCATTAATGGCCTATTGCACCTGTCGACTAAACACGTTACAATCATTAGTAGCATGAGAAAAAGAATTGTGCCACTTACAATAAGCTCTTCTACCCAATTCTTCTCGAGGCGGAATTACATGACCCTCTATTGCTCTAATCAATTTTCCTTGCAGTAACATATCAAAAAATCTATCACACTTGCTAACATCAAAAGTATATTTAAGTTCTTGTCTTCTAGCAGGTGTAGGATTCAGAGCAGAACATGCAAAAGGTTTTGACTTTGGCGCTTGAACCCATTCGACCACACATATATTAACAGTATCTTCACTAGCTGAATCACTATCATAATCTAAGGCATTAACCGCATGATTATCCTTTTCTTTATTTTATTATCTTTAAACCGGCTATATTGTTTAATTTCCTTAGCTCGGTTTTCCTGCGCCAAAGCCTTCTGCAAAACTTGATTAACATCTAAGAATTCTTGTGTTTCTAGTTTATCCTTAATATGAGCGAGTAGAGCTGAAAAGGCTAGATCGGCTAAATATTTCTTGTCTGTGGTCAAGCTGAAACATCGTTTTTTGACATCCCTAAACCTCCTAATATAATCATAAACATGCTCATTATATTTTTGCCTAACCATAGTTAAATCTAAAAGTCAAAGTTTTGTTTCACCACTATAAGATACTCATCAAACTTTTGCTCCAATTGTGTCGAGGTTGAAAAATAATAAGGAGCAAGCGATGTAAACCAAGTAAATGCAGTACCGAATAAGGATAAAGGGAATAATTTTAACCTAAAACATCTGATGTACCCACCTCGCTGCATTGTGCTAAAAATTGTCCTATATGTTTTGGTCTACCATTGTCCCCCGTAAATTTAACAAAATCTAGAATTCTAAAACCACGAGGATATGTTGTCAAATCAAAGTAATCAGTGTACGGGTTTTGATATGCACATGCTTTACCCTTAGGTTCTAAACCAAATTCTCTAACTATACTAGCAAGTTGATACCTAAAATTATCATTGGGTTATAGATAATTGACTTGTGGAGAAGCGCAAGCACGTCGCGAAAACTTCGGCAAAGAAATTTGAGCATGCAAAGTTTGCAATGGAGGCACACTAAAATATGAATTGGGTACTAACCCGTACGGAACCCCGGTACTGACACACGATGGTGTATTATACGGTACTGTTTGGTAAAAAGGTTTCGGCAAATTAGAATTTATTCCCACACTTCGGTTAATGTTGTTGTAATTTGGTGGGACTGAAGTCGTAACAATAGAAGGAGCAGCACCTCAAATAAAAGTATTAGCTGAACTACTAGCAAAGTTCCGGTCACCTTGATTATTATTGAAAGAAGCGTGAGGCTGAATAAAATTTGCCGATGCACTAGGCGTATGAATATTGCTAGGCAAGTTAATTAATCTATTATTTTTCATAGGAACCAGATTTTTATCGTAATACTCATGATTAGTTTGCAGCCCCAACGATTGAGCATGATGAGGTAGATTAATTCCAAGATCTTTACTAAGCTGCTCCTTAAATTCTTCAAATTTATCGACTATAGCTTTAGTAATTGTGCGTGCCGTATTTGTCATATCACAACCATATTTGCTCGTTACGGACACATCAATTGAATGAGCAATTTCTTCGGTTGACTTTTTTGCCTCAGCGCCAAGTGGATGGAAAGGACTCGGCGTAGCTACCTTCTTGACGATGACGTTTCATGTCTTCTGGTATCCAGGCAACTTCAGTTTTCTCCTTTTAGTCTGCTCTTCCTCAAGCTCCAACTCAAACTCGTGCTGGTCATCCTCCGATAGATCGACGAGTGTGATTGCGATGGTGTTCTCTACGTCGAAGTCGCTTCCGTTCTTGTCCATCGTATGCATGTTCTAGTTCTTCTCGTCCCCGGTGGAGTCGCCAATTATGTTGGCACGCAAATTTGCCGCACGACACCACAATAACCGTCGTGCTTACGTGACGACGAACGGATGCTTTCCGGGCAAAGCAACAAATAATTCATCGATTTCGTAGAGGAGTACGACCGCTTTTCAGCGCAAAACGGCAAAGATGATCCAGGATCTAGGGTTGCTAGGGCACGACAGAGAGTAAACAATAGAAAAAAGTACGTGAAAAAGTAGATTGGTTTTTGTTGTGTAATGATTAGATCCTTTTTTAATCGGCCATGTGCCTGTTGTTGGTGTCAAAACCGGTAGATCTCGGGTAGGGGGGGTCCCGAACTATGGACCTTGGATCGATGGGTTGCATGAAGAGGGGGAGATAGCGGTTTACCCAGGTTTGGGCTCTCCTATGGAGGTAATACCCTATGCCCTCCTTGATTGTATTGATGAAGATGATTACAAAGTTGATCTACCTTGAGATCGTATATGCTAAACCCTAGATGATTCAACCTCCTCCATACGGATAGGGGCCCCTGGTTTATATAGACACCAGGGTCCCTAGGGTTTACAAGTTACCGACTATAGATGAACCAACCTATCTTTCTAAGCTTGGAGTCCACGCCAATCCTCGGTGCCTTCCTTCCTTTGTACGAAGTCATCAACTATCCAGATTCGGATAATCCGGTCCATGGGCCGGCGCCATGAGGACCCCCTAGCCCAGGACTCCCCTAGTAGCCCCCGAACTAGCCTTCCATGCCCTTATGTATAGTCTTCATCAACTTTCACACGTCTGGTAGTCGGCTTGAAAGGCAAGTTCCTCCTCCGATTTGCAGCATGACGAACTAGTCTTGGGCGAACCCTCGAACATCAAAGCATCATGGGACCCATAACCTTCAATCCTGCCCCTAAACTTGAATAACCTGTTGAGCATCGTGTGTCTTAAGGTTGGCACACATCCCGATGATTCAGTGAAACCGTCTCTTACAGATGTGTGTGGGGTGTGTGTGGGGGGGGGGGAGGTGTCCCTTCTTCATAAATAAGCAAGGGCACAGGTCTAAGGCCATATCTCAATTCCTCCCCCCACAAGCATGGCCAACGAAACCCTAGAATCATATCACTTAGCTCCATGGCGAGTTACTCCTCTCGTCCCTTCAGCCCTCAACCCGGCGGCCGGGCTAGTTGCTCCGTTTTTCAGCTTCGGTTGCGGGACCTTGAAATCCAAGGGTACCTTCCCTCTTCTGATCTTGCACCAACTCATGCCAGCCTAACCGCCTACAACGGCGAGGCCATCGCAGAAAAGACCCCATTCCTCAAAAAGGCGAAAGGGTCTGCTATATTTTCTTCCTACTTCATTGGCTGGGATTTCCCATCCATCCTTTTGTGAGAGGTCTGTTGGAGTTTCATGGGCTGTAGCTCCATAATCTATCCCCGGGGTTCCATCCTACACATCTTAGGATTCGTAGCCCTATGCGAGATGTTCCTAGGCTACGAACCGCATTTCGATTTATGGAGAAACTACTTCTACATTGTTCCTTGGACTAATGAAGCCTCCATCCGGGAAGTAGGCGGGGCCGAGGTGTGGCGTATGGCTGTCACCGGATACTCAGTCAGTGCACCGAATGAAGAAACCTATAAATGGTCTTCGGAGTGGTTCTATATCGACGATGCCCCTCAATTCGAGCCAGTTCGGCGAGGCCTTTCCGAGTATTCAATGCCTCCTTTGAAGAAGCGATTCACCTGGCGTCCGAAGAGTAAGTCTGAAGAAGAGAGCTCGGAAGTGAGGCGCCTAGCTGCCAAGGTAAAAATGCTACCTCACGGTGGTCTCACCATCGTACAAGTGATGGCCATCGTAATCACCACGTGTGTTCAACCACTCCAACAGCCCATACATTCTTTATGGGATTACAGCGGGACAGATGACTCGATGCGTTGCAAGCGGCAAGGACCGGACAACCGCGACGACTTAGCGGCCATTCTGGCTGATTTTGTTAAGGGGGAAAAGGAGGATTTCGCCTGTCTCGCCTTCCGAGAAGGCTTCACATTGTACAACCACATCCCGTGGGTAAGTACACACATATCTGCAGCTATCTTGATTGATCGTGTTACCAATAAACGTAAAGCTCTTGATCCCTTGCTTGTAGGATTGGAGGCGCTGGATGAATATAGTGAGCTGCCCCACTCCCGAGCCTGAGAACTATGCTCGGGACGACGGCCCTCGATTCCATGAAGATATAGAAATCTTCATCTTCTTTGAAGATGGGGTATTTTATCAGGGGAGTCTCGGCAGACATGTAGTGGCCCTTTTGGCCAATAACCCAAGGCCTCTACCAGCTTCGACAAGCAAGGGAAAGGTGGCCACTCATCGCAGAACTGCTCCAAAACATCGTCGGAGGACGCGCCGAAGAACATCCCGCGTTCCTCCGGCCGAGGTTGTATTAAATGAGGAACAAATTCCTGCACAGGCGGTGGCATGCAATATCGAATTCGTCCCTTCATCCAGGTACTTATATCCACCAATTACTTTTACAATAATGGTGGCTTCCTTGGTGTACTTACAATCCCTTTTGCTGATAATTGTAGAAAACGAGGGCGAACTTCCTTGCACGGAAATGGGGTCGAGGAATTGGAAAGCCAACCAAACCCACAATATTCTGACAACGCGGGGGCTCCGAACACTTGCCCGACGCCCAGTCCTGCCGATGGTGTCTCAATGATGAACTCTGAAATCGATAGTGCTATGAATCATCGACATCGCAAGGAGTCATTACGACACCCTATCTTCCCCGAGCAGCAGTTTAATGCTCTCAATTCGGCATATGCCTATATTGGTGCTGCGTGGAATAGCATCAAAGAAGTAGCTTTTCAAATGTCGGCCCTATAGGTTTTTTATCGCTCCTTTGGTAATTTGAACCGAAGTTTAGGTCTAGTAGCCCCCAAGATTTAATTTGCTCAGAACAGCTGAGTTAAGGCTTGACCTAACCATTCAGTTTGTTTTTGCTAGGCTTTCAAGGAGGAAAATAACAAATTCTCCGAAGGTATGCAGCGAGTAAAGTGACTTGTCGGTAACGATATTGAACTAGGTATGGAGATACACACGATCGAATCTCGGGGAAGTAACATACCGATGGACAAAGGGAACAACATACGGTATTGATTGAATCCTTGACATCGTCGTTCCATCTATAAAGATCTTTATATAATATGTAGGAGCCAACATGGGCATCTAGGTCCCTGTAACCTCCAAAATGTGATCCTATCCTTATTTTGGCGCGAGGGCCTCGACAGGGATAGAAGCGCATCTTGTCGTTTCACAAGAATGAATATCCTTACAAGTACATGCACTGAAAAGATGAGTATATGGAATTGGCTTACACTCGCCACAACCTACATCAGAGTCACATCAGTATAATACATACATCATCAAGAAGAAGAGCAGGGTCCGACTATGGACGAAAACAAACAATAAAAGAACGACGTCCATCATTGCTATCCCAGGTTGCCGGCCTAGAACCCATCCTAGATCGATGAAGAGGAAGAAGGAAACTACAAATGAACAATCATCGCGCTCACGGCTTAATATCACTTTACCTGTACCTGCAACTCGTGTTGTAGTAATCTGTGAGCCATAGGGGACTCATCAATCTCTATTCCAAAGGTATCAAGACTAGCAAAGCTTAATAGGTGGGGTATGGTTAAGTGGTGAGGCTGCGGCAAGCGATTAAGCATTTATATGAGGTGGCTAACTTACGAGTACAAGAATAAGAGGGGGATGATCTACGCATATCGGACGTGAACTAACAATGATCTAATGAATGATCCTGAACACCTACTCACTTCAAACATAACCCCACCGTGTCCTCGATCGGAGAAGGAGCTCACGAAAGAGACAGTCACTGTTACGCACTCCGTTGGCATATTTTAATTAAGCTTACTTCAAGTTATATAGAACCAGATGTTAATCAAAGTTTCCACGTTACCACATAACCACGGGCACGACTTTCCAAAAGATTTAACCCTGCAGGGGTGCTCCAACTAGTCCATCACAAACTACCACACGTTGCGACGGAATGACCTCGATCAGGGCAACCCGTGATCTCCTCGGGTTCCTATTGGAAAACCTCAACCTCGTGATAACCCAAAGCATCCTCGGAATCGCTCGCACAAGACACCCGAGAAAGGTAAAACAAGTCCAGCAAGGCCGCCCGGCGTGTCGACGATCCCGATAGGAGCCGCGTATCTCATTCTCAGGACACGACGAATGAGCGACTGATACGTCTCCAACGTATCTATAATTTTTGATGGTTTCATGCTATTATCTTGTCAGACTTTGGATGTTTTGCATGCCTTTTATATATTTTTTGGGACTAACTTATTAACTCGGTGCCAAGTGCCAGTTCCTGTTTTTTCCATGTTTTTGACCCCTTTCAGGGGAGATTTTGAAACGGAGTCCAAACGGAATAAAATCCCTGAAAAGAATTTTTTCCGTAACGGAAGAAGATCGGGAGACTTGAGAGACAAGGCAGGGGGGCCCCAGGGGCCCCACAAGCCCTCACCCCACGGCCAGGGGGGAGACCGCGGCCCACAGGCCTGTGGCCCCCCTCGACGCCCTTTTCCCTAGGGGTTGCGCCTATATATTCCCTAAAAATCCCAAAAAAATCATGAGATCATCGAAAGTACTTTTCCGCCACCGCAAGCTTCTGTCTCCACAAGATCCCATCTGGGGCACGTTCTGGTGCCCTGCCGGAGGGGAGATTCGGACACGGAGGGCTTCTTCATCAACACCATGACCTCTCCGATGATGCGTTAGTAGTTCACCATAGACCTACGGGTCCATAGCTAGTAACTAGATGACTTCTTCTCTCTCTTGGATCTTCAATACAAAGTTCTCCATGATCTTCATGGAGATCTATCCGATGCAATCTTCTTTTGTGGTGTGTTTGCCGAGATCCGATGAATTGTGGATTTAAGATCAGATTATCTATGAATCTTATTTGAGTTTCTTCTGATCTCTCTTATGCATGATTTCATATCCTTGTAATTCTCTTCGAGTTGTGGGTTTTGTCTGGCTAACTAGATCTATGGTTCTTGCAATGGGAGAAGTGCTTGGTTTTGGGTTCATACCGTGCGGTGACCTCACCCAGTGACAGAAAGGGTAGCGAGGCACGCATCGTGTTGTTGCCATCAAGGGTAAAAAGATGGGGTTTTCATCATTGGTTTGAGATTATCCCTCTACATCATGTCATCCTGCTTAAGGCGTTACTCTGTTCGTCATGAACTCAATACACTAGATGCATGCTGGATAGCGGTCGATGTGTGGAGTAATAGCAGTAGATGCAGAAAGTATCGGTCTACTTGTCTCGGGCGTGATGCCTATATGTATGATCATTGCCTTAGATATCGTCATGACTTTGCGCGGTTCTATCAATTGCTCCACAGTAATTTGTTCACCCACCGTGATATTTGTTATTTTGAGATAAGCCTCTAGTGAAAACTATGGCCCCCAGGGTCTACTTCACACCATATTTTCAGCCTTATACTTTTTACTTCGTTGCACTTTCCGCCTTCAGGTCTCACTTTGCAAACAATATTGAAGGGATTGACAACCCCTTTGAAGCGTTTGGTGCAAGCTTGTTTGTGTTTCGCAGGTACTCTGGACTTGACGAGACCCTCCTTCTGGATCGATACCTTGGTTCTCAAACTGAGGGACATACTTACTGCTCCTATGTTGCATCACCCTTTCCTCTTCAAGGGAAAAACCAACGCAAGCCCAGTCTCCGTCAATGTGTCAATTTCTGGCGCTGTTGTTGGGGAAGAAGATCAAGTCAAGAACTCATCCAAGTAGGTGTCGCAAACTCATCTTTTGTTTTTACTTTGTTTGCTAGTTGCCTCTCGTTTTCCTCTCCCCCACTTCACAATTTGCCTTTTTCGTTCACCTTTTCGTTCGCCCTTTTTCCTAGATTGCTCTTAGTTTGCTTGTGTGCTTGCCTGCTTGCCGAAGTCACCATGAATGAAAACACCAAACTTTGTGACTTGTCAAATACTAATAATAATGATTTTATTAGTACTCCGATTGCTCCCGCCACTAGTGCGGATTCATACGAAATCAATGCCGCTTTGCTGAATCTTGTTATGAAAGAGCAATTGTCCGGCCTTCCTAGTGAAGATGCCGCATCCCATCTCAATACCTTCATTGAGATTTGCGATATGCAAAAGAAGAGAGATGTGGATAATGACGTGATTAAATTGAAGGTTTTTTCCTTTCTCGATGCGAGATCGCGCAGAAACTTGGTTTTCTTCTTTGCCCAAAAATAGTATCGATACTTGGGATAAGTGCAAAGATGCTTATATATCCAAGTATTTTCCGCCGGCTAAGATTATCTCTCTCCGTAATGACATCATGAATTTCAAGTAACTTGATAATGAACATGTTGCACAATCTTGGGAGAGAATGAAATTAATGATTAGAAATTGTCCCGCTCATGGCTTGAGTCTTTGGATGATTATTCAAATCTATTACGTTGGCTTGAATTTTGCTTCTAGAAATATCTTGGACTCCGCCTCAGGTGGAACATTCATGGAAATCACGTTAGGGGAAGCCACAAAACTCCTAGACAACATCATGACAAACTACTCTCAGTGGCACACTGAAAGGTCACCTACTAGTAAGAAGGTACACGCTATAGAGGAAATTAACTCGTTGAGTGCTAAGATGGACGAGTTAATGAATTTAGTTGCTAGTAGAAGTGCTCCTTTGGATCCTAATGATATGCCCTTGTCTTCTTTGATTGAGAGTAGTAACGCTAGCTTGGACGTTAATTTTGTTGGTAGGAATAAATTTGGCAAGAACAATGATTTTAGAGGAAACTTTGTTCCTAGGCCTTTTCCTAGTAACTCCTCTAATAATTTTGGTAAATCCTACAAAAATACTCATGGAAATTACAATAGATTACCCTCTGATCTAGAGAGTAATATCAAAGAGTTCATGAACTCTCAAAAGATTTTCAATGCGTCCATAGAGGAAAAACTACTCAAAATTGACGATTTGGCTAAGAGCGTTGGTAGGATTTCTTGTGATGTTGATGCTTTGAAAGTTAGATGTGCTCCTCCCAGAATCAACATGGATGAATACTTGAAATCTATGCGTGTTTCCATGATGGAGAGCCAAGAAAGAACCGCCCAAATTCATGCTAGACATGAATGGCTTAAAAAGGCGTGTTCTCGTGATGAGAATCACGAAGATCTTAAAGTGCTTGGTGTGACTCCCATTGAATGTTTGTTTTATTGTGTCAACCCTAACGATTATGGGGCTGGATATGAATCCACTTTGGTTGAAAAGTGCCCCAATGATTCGGAGTCCATCTATCTTGATGCTAAAAGCATTGAAAGTGGAGTAGAAGACGTTAAAACTTTGAGTAGTAATGAAATTACTACAATGGATTTCAAGGAATTCAATTATGATAGTTTCTCCTTGATTGAATGCATTTCTTTGATGCAATAAATGTTAAACTCTCCACAAGCTTATAGCCAAAACAAGGCCTTTACCGATCATATCGTCTAAGCTATGATAAAATCTCTTGAAGAGAAACTTGAATTGGAAGTCTCTATCCCTAGAAAGCTTCATGATGAGTGGGAACCTACAATCAAAATCAAAATCAAAAACTATGAGTGCAATGCTTTGTGTGATTTGGGTGCTAGTGTTTCCGCGATTCCAAAGTCTTTATGTGATGTTCTGGGTTTTAATGAGATTGAAGAGTGTTCTCTTAATTTGCATCTTGCTGATTCTACTATCAAGAAACCCATGGGAAGGATCAATGATGTTCTTATTATTGCAAATAGGAACTATGTACCCGTGGATTTCATTGTGATTGACATTGATTGCAATCCTACATGGCCTATCATTCTTGGTAGACCTTTCCTAAGGACTATCGGTGGTATCATTGATATGAAGGAAGGGAATATTAGATTTCAATTTCCTTTAAGGAATGGCATGGAACACTTTCCTAGAAAGAAAATAAGATTGCCTTATGAATCCATGATGAGGGCCACTTATGGTTTGAGCACCAAAGACGACGATACGTGATTCTATCGCTTTTATGCCTAGCTAAGGGCGTTAAACAATAGCGCTTGTTGGGAGGCAACCCAATGAATTTATCCTTTTCTTTCTGTTTTGTTGCGTCCACACTTTCATAATTCTGTCATGATTGTGTTTTTTTTTGTGTTTTTTGTGTGTTTGAGCCAAGCAAAACATTTATGATTAGTCTTGGTAATGGTTGTTTGATCCTGCTGGAAAAAAATAGAAACTTGTCGCTCACGAGATGATTTTTAATTTTTATTCAGAAAGAGCTTTTGAGTTGATTCTTTTTATTCTTCTTGATATGCCTTTTGCCCAGGCTTTCATAATATTTCAGATTTTTTGAGGTACCATAAGTATACGAAGTATACAAATTGCTACAGACTGGTCTGTTTTTGTTGAGTTGGTTACTTGTTTTGATGAAACTATGGTTAGTATCGGGGGGTACTGGACATGAAAAAGTGAGAATACAGTAGCCCAACACCATTATAGATAGAATTCAAGTTTCTACAGTACCAAAAGAAGTGGTAGTTTTTTTTCTTGTGCTAATGTTATCACGAGTTTCTGTTTAAGTTTTGTGTTGTGAAGTTTTCAAATTTTGGGTGATGTTCTCATGGACAAAGAGATAAGGAGTGGAAAGAGCTCAAGCTTGGGGATGCCAAAGTCACTCCAAGCCAAATTCAAGGACACCAAAAATCCTAAGCTTGGGGATGCCCCGGGAAGGCATCCCCTCTTTCGTCTTTAATCCATCGGTAACATTACTTGGAGCTATATTTTTATTTACCACATGATATGTGTTTTGCTTGGAGCATCTTGTATCTTAGGAGTCTTTTCTTTTTGTTGTGTCACAATCATCCTTGCTGCACACCTTTTTGAGAGAGAGAGACATGCACTCATCGTGATTTTGCTAGAATGCTCATAGTGCTTCACTTATATCTTTTGAGCTAGATACTTTTGCTCTTTGTGCTTCACTTATATCTTTTAGAGCACGGCGGTGCGTGACTTGGTAGTTGGCTTACACTATGAAAGTAGTCCCAAATGTGATAGGTACCCAAAGAGGATGCAAAAACCTCCATCTTCATGTGCATTGAGTAGAAAGAGAAGTTTTGATTCCTCTCAGTTAGTTTTGAGACGTGGATTTGGTAATATTAAGAGCTATGTTAGTAGGGTGTTGTGAATCTAGAAATACTTGTGTTGAAGTTAGTGATTCCCGTAGCATGCACGTATGGTGAACCGCTAAGTTGGGAAATCGGAGCATAATTGATCTATTGATTGTCATCTTTTTTGTTGAGGTCGGGATCGCGCGATAGTTAACACCTACCAACCCTTCCCCTAGGAGTATGCGTTTAGCACTTTGTTTTGATTACTAATAAAAACTTTCGCAACAAGTATGTGAGTTCTTCATGGCTAATGTGAGTCCATGGTATAGATGCACTTTCACCTTCCACCATTGCTAGCCTCTCTAGTGCCCCGCAATTCTCGCCGGTGCACAAACCCACCATATGCCTTCCTCAAAACAGCCACCACACCTACCCACTATGGCATTTTCGTAGCCATTCCGAGATATATTGTCATGCAACTCCCACCATTCCATCTCATGACTTGTGCCGTCACTCTCATATTGCCATTGCATGATCATAAGATAGCTAGCGAGATGTTTCAACGTCATACGCCATGCTAGATCGTTGCACATCCCGGTACACTGCCAGAGGCATTTCCTATAGAGTCATTTCTAAGCTTTGAGCTGTGAGTAAATAAAAGTGTGATGAGCATCATTATTAGAGCATTGTCCCATGTGAGGAAAAAAGGCCAAAGAGCCCAAAAATAAAAAAAAGAGAAAAAAAGAGAAAAGAAAAAAGAGAGGCCTAAGAGCCCAAATAAAAAGGAGAAATAGAGAGAAGGGACAATGCTACTATCTTTTTCCACACTTGTGCTCCATAATAGCACCATGTTCTTCATGATTGAGAGCTTCTCGCTTTGTCACTACCATATGCTAGTGGTAATCTTCATTATATAACTCGGCTTGTATATTCCAATGATGGGCTTCCCCAAAATTGCCCTAGGTCTTCGTGAGCAAGCAAGTTGGATGCACACCCATTAGTTTTCCTTTTGAGCTTTCACATACTTATATCTCTAGTGCATCTCTTGTATGGCAATCCCTACTCATTCACATTGATATCTATTAATGGGCATCTCCATAGCCTTTTTATACGCCGAGTCAATGTGACCATCTCCTCCTTTTTGTCTCACAACCATCACCACACTCTATTCCACGTATAGTGCTATATCCATGGCTCACGCTCATGTATTGCGTGATAGTTATAAAAAGTTTGAGAAAGTAAGAGTGCGAAAACAATTACTTGGCCAATACCTGGGTTGTGCATGATTTACATTAGTTGTGTGAGGATGATGGAGCATAGCCAGACTATATGATTTTGTAGGGATAACTTTCATTGGCCTTGTTATTTTGAAAGTTCATGATTACTTTGCTAGTATGCTTGAAGTATTATTGTTTTCATGTCAATAGCAAACTATTGTTTTGAATCTTACGGATCTGAACATTCATGTCACGTGAAAGAAGTTGCAAAGGACAACTATGCTAGGTAGCATTCCACATCAAAAATTCATTCTTTATCACTTCCCTACTCGAGGGCGAGCAGGAGTTAAGCTTGGGGATGCTTGATACGTCTCCAACGTATTTATAAATTTTGATGGTTTCATGCTATTATCTTGTCAGACATTGGATGTTTTGCATGCCTTTTATATATTTTTTGGGACTAACTTATTAACTTAGTGCCAAGTGCCAGTTCCTGTTTTTTCCATGTTTTTGGCCCCTTTCACAGGAGATTTTGAAACGGAGTCCAAACGGAATAAAATCCCCGAAAAGAATTTTTCCGTAACGTAAGAAGATCAGGAGACTTCAGAGCCAAGGCAGGGGGCTCCAGGGGCCCCACAAGCCCTCACCCCGCGGCCAGGGGGGAGGCCGCGACCCACAGGCTTATGGGCCCTGATACGTCTCAAACGTATCTATAATGTTTATGGTTTCATGCTGTTATCTTGTCATCTTTGGATGTTTTATGTACCTTTTATATCTTTTTGGGACTAACTTATTAATTCAGTGCCAAGTTCTAGTTCCTGTTTTTTCTGTGTTTTTGGCTCTTTTCAGATGTGATTTTGGAACGGAGTCCAAACAGAATAAAATCCCCGAAATGATTTTTTCCCAAACGGAAGAAGATCAGGGGGCCTCAGGGCCAAGCCAGGTGGGCTCCAGGGAGCCCACAAGCTCCCACTCCGCCACCAGGGGGAGGCGGCGGTGGCAGGGCTTGTGGCCTCCCTAGCCGCCCCCTGACCTAGATCCTTGGCCTATATATTCCCTAAAATACAGCAAAAAATCAGGGGAGCCTCGAAAATACTTTTCCCCCGCCGCAAGCTCCCGTTTCCGCGAGATCTCATCTGGAGACCCTTCTCGGCGCCCTGCCGGAGGGGACTTTGGAGTTGGAGGGCTTCTTTTTCATCATCATCGCCCCTCCAATGACTCGTGAATAGTTCACTTCAGAACTACGGGTCCGTAGTTAGTAGCTAGATGGCTTCTTCTCTCTCTTGGATCTTCAATACATAAGTTCTCCATGATGTTCATGGAGATCTATCCGATGTAATCTTCTTTGGCGGTGTGTTTGTCGAGATCCGATGAATTGTGGATTTGTGATCAGATTATCTATGATATATATTTGAGTCTCTGCTGATTTCTTATATGCATGATTTGATATCCTTGTAAGTCTCTTTGAGTCTTGGGTTTTGTTTGGCCAACTAGACCTATGATTCTTGCAATGGGAGAAGTGCTTGGTTTTGGGTTCTACCATGTGGTGACCTTTCCAAGTGACAGTAGGGGCAGCAAAGCACACATTAAGTAGTTGCCATCAAGGATAACAAGATGGGCTCTGTCGTTGATATGAGATTGTCCATCTACATCATGCCATGTTGCTTAAGGCGTTACTCTGTTCTTTTGGACTTAATACACTAGATGCATGCTAGATAGCGGTCGACGTGTGGAGTAATAGTAGTAGATGCAGAAAGTATCGGTCTACTTGTTTTGGATGTGATGCCTATAGATATAATCATTGTCCTAGATATCGTCACGACTTTGTGCGGTTCTATCAATTGCTTGACAGTAATTTGTTCACCCACCGTCTACTTGCTTTCATGAGAGAAGCCACTAGTAAACACTACGGCCCCCGGGTCTATTCACATCCATCATTTACACCTCCACTTTTACTTTGCTTTGTTACTTTGTTGCTTTTAGTTCTCACTTGGCGAACAATCTATAAGGGATTGACAACCCCTTCATAGCGTTGGGAGCAAGCTTTTGTGTTTGTGCAGGATCTTGTGATACTCCTCCACTGGATTGATACCTTGGTTCTCAAACTGAGGGAAATACTTACCACCGTTGTGCTACATCACCCTTTCCGCTTCGAGGGAACACCAACGCAAGGCTCCAAGGCCACGGGGGAAATACTTTGCATACTTGCCTAGGAAGTCCCTTAAGGCGTAGCCGCAGCAGAAGGATTCCTGGTGCCGTCGAACGACTATTCTTGGCGCCGTTGCAAGGGAAGCACAGCTGACATCAAAAGTATTTCTGGCGCCCTTGCCGGGGAGGAGAGATCAAGATCTATCCAAGTAGGTCTCACAAACTCATCTCTTGCATTTACTTTTGTTGCTAGTTGCCTCTCGTTTTCCTCTCCCCCACTTCACATTTGCCGCTTTCATTTGCCATTTTCATTTGCCTTTCTTCTTCACCGTTTTCTTTTGCCTCTGCCGTTTTCCATTGCCGGTTTTCTTGCTTGCTTGTGTGCTTGTTTGTTTGTTGAATTCATCATGGCTGAAAACACCAAACTTTGCGACTTCTCGAGCACAAATAATAATGATTTTATTAGTACTCCGATTGCTCCCGCCACTAGTGCGGAATCGTATGAAATCAACGCAGCTCTGCTGAATCTTGTTATGAAAGAGCAATTCTTTGGCCTTCCTAGTGAAGATGCCGCATCCCATCTCAATACCTTCATTGAGCTTTGTGATATGCAAAAGAAAAGAGATGTGGATAATGACGTGATTAAGTTGAAACCTTTTCCTTTCTCGTTGCGAGATCGCGCAAAAACTTGGTTTTCTTCTTTGCCTAAAAATAGTATCGATTCTTGAGATAAGTGCAAAGATGCTTAGATATCCAAGTATTTTCCGCCGACTAAGATCATCTCCTACATAACGATATCATGAATTTCAAGCAACTTGATCATGAACACGTTGCACAATCTTGGGAGAGGATGAAGCTTATGATTAGAAATTGTCCCGCTCATGGCTTGAGTTTGTGGATGATTATACAAATCTTTTACGCTGGCTTGAATTTCGCTTCTCGCAATATCTTGGACTCCGCCTCAGGTGGAACGTTCATGGTAATCACGTTAGGAGACGCTACAAAACTCCTAGACAATATCATGACCAACTACTCTTAGTGGCACACTCAAAGGTCACCTGCTAGCAAAAAGGTGCATGCTATAGAAGAAATTAACTCGCTTAGTGCTAACATGGACGAGTTGATGAATTTGGTTGCTAGTAGAAACGCTACCGTAGATCCTAATGACATTCCACTATCTTCTTTGATTGAGAGTAGCAACGCTAGTTTGGACGTGAATTTTGTTGGTAGGAACAATTTTGGCAACAACAATGCTTTTAGAGGAAACTATGTTCCTAGGCCTTTTCCTAGTAACTCCTCTAACAATTATGGCAATTCCTACAACAATACTTATGGAAATCACAACAAATTACCCTCTGATTTAGAGAGTAATATCAAAGAGTTCATCAACTCTCAAAAGATTTTCAATGCGTCCATAGAGGAAAAACTATTCAAAATAGACGATTTGGCTAAGAGCGTTGATAGGATGTCTTGTGATATTGATGCTTTGAAAGTTAAATGCGCTCCTGCCAAGGTCAACTTGGATGAAACTTTGAAAGCTATGCGTGTCTCCATAAATGAGAGCAAAGAAAGAACCGCCCAAATTCGCGCTAGGCATGAATGGTTTAAAAGGGTGCGTTCTAGTGATGCAAATCACGAAGATCTTAAACTGCTTGGTGTGTATCCTCTTGAATCTTTGTTTTCGCGTGACAAACCTACTTATGGAGGGGCTGCATATGAATCCACTTTGGTTGAAAAACGCCCCAATGATTTGGAGTCCACCTTTCTTGATGATAAAGGTGTGGAGAGTTGAGTAGAAGAAGTCAAAATTTTGGGTAGTAATGAAACTCCCACTTTGGATTTCAAGGAATTCAATTATGATAATTGCTCCTTGTTCGAATGCATTTCTTTGATGCAATCCATTGCAAACTCTCCACATGCTTATAGCCAAAGCAAAGCCTTTACCGCGCATATCGTAGATGCTATGATGAAATCTCTTGAAGAGAAGCTCAAACTAGAAGTCTCTATACCTAGAAAACTTCATGATGAGTGGGAACCTACTATCAAAATCAAGATCAAAAACTATGAGTGCAATGCTTTGTGTGATTTGGGTGCTAGTGTTTCCACGATTCCAAAGTCTTTATGTGATATTCTTGGTTTTCATGAGATTGAAGAGTGTTCTCTTAATTTGCATCTTGCGGATTCTACTGTCAAGAAACCCATGGGAAGGATCGATGATGTTCTTATTATTGCAAATAAGAACTATTAACCCATGGATTTCATTGTACTTGACATAGATTGCAATCCTTCATGTCCCATTATTCTTGGTAGACCTTTCCTAAGGACTATTGGTGCTATCATCGATATGAAGGAAGGGAATATTAGATTTCAATTTCCTTTAAATAAGGGCATGGAGCACTTTCCTAGAAAGAAAATAAGACTGCCTTATGAATCTATGATGAGGGCTACCTATGGTTTGAGCACCAAAGATGACTATACGTGATTCCATCACTTTTTGCCTAGCTAAGGGTGTTAAACAAAAGCGCTTGTTGGGAGGCAACCCAACGAATCTATCCTTTTTCTTTATGTTTTGTGTTTTTCAAACTTTCATAATTCAGTTATGATTGTGTTTTTTGTGTTTCTTTTTGCGTTTGTGCCAAGCAAAACCGTTATGATTAGTCTTGGGGATGATCGTTTGGTCATGCTGGAAAAGACAGAAACTTTCTTCTCACGAAAAGAATTTTCATTTTTTTTCTGTAAGATACTTTGAGTTGATTCTTTTTGCTGCTGATTGCTATGCAAAGTCTTCAGACTTTCGTAATTTTTAAGAATTTTTGAGGTAACACAGGTATACGAAATATACATATTGCTACAGGCTGGTCACCTGTTAACAGATTCTGTTTTTGTTGTGTTGGTTGCTTATTTTGATGAAACTATGGATAGTATCGGGGGGTATTAGCCATGGAAGATTGAAAATAACGTAACCCAACATCAGCATAAGTAGAATTTAAGTTTGCTACAGTACCTAAGGAAGTGGTGGTTTGCTTTCTCATACTAATGTTATCACGAGTTTCTGTTTAAGTTTCGTGTTGTGAAGTTTTCAAGTTTTGGGTGAAGTTCTTAAGGACAAAGAGATAAAGAGTGGCAAGAGATCAAACTTGGGGATGCCCAAGGCACCTCAAGAGATTCAAGGATGCCGTAAAATCCTAATCTTGGGGATGCCCCGGGAAGGCTCCCCTCTCTCGTCTTCAATCCATCGGTAACATTACTTGGGGCTATATTTTTATTCATCACATGTTATGCGTTTTTGCTTGGAACGTCTGGTATCGTAGGAGTCTTTTATTTTTTTTGTGACACAATCATCCTTTCTGCACACCTAGAGAGAGAGACATGCACTCATCGTGATTTTGTCGAGCTTCACTTATATCCTTTAGTAGACAATTCAGCTCACATGTGCTTCACTTATATCTTTTGAGCTAGATACTTTTGCTCTATGTGCTTCACTTATATATTTTAGAGCGCAGCGGTGCATAGCTTGGTAGTTGATCTATGCTTTTAAAGTAGTCTCAAAAGGGCTAGTTATCCAAAGGGATACGAAAACTTCCACCTTCATGTGCATTGAATAGTTAGAGAAGTTTGATTCCTCTCAATTAGTTTTGAGATATGGTTGTGGTAATATTGAAGTCATGCTAGTAAGGTCTTGTGGATATAGAAATACTTTGGTTGAAGTTAGTGATTCCCGTAGCATGCACGTATGGTGAAATGCTATGTTGAAATCTGAGCATGATTAGTATATTTATTGTCATCCTTTGCGTGGCGGTCGGGATCGCGTGATGGTTTATAGCTACCAACCCTTCCCCTAGGAGTATGCGTTGAATGCTTTGTTTCGATTACTAATAAAACTTTTGCAACAAGTATATGAGTTATTCATGACTAATGTTGAGTCCGTGGTTTAGATGCACTTTCACCTTCCACCATCACTATCTTCTTAGTGTCGTGCAACTTTCGCCGGTGCACAAAACCCACCATTAGCCTCCCTCAAAACAGCCACCATACCTACCTACTATGGCTTTTTCAAAGTCATTCCGAGATATATTGCCATGCAACTACCACCATGACATGTGCCACCACATCTACATTGCCATTGCATGATCGTAAGATAGCTAGCATGATGTTTCCATTGATGTCTATGCCATGCTAGATCATTGTCACGGTACACTACCGAAGGCATTCCATATAGAGTCATAGTTGCTCTAAGTTTTGAGTTGAAAGTGTGATGATCATCATTGATGAGCATTGTCCCATGTGAGGAAATAAAAGAGGCCAAAGAAACCCACCAAAAAAAAGTCCAAAAGAGCCCACCAAAAAAAATAATAAAATGAGAGAAAAAGAGAGAAGGGACAATGCTACCACTTTTTCCACACTTGTGCATATTAAGCACCATGATCTTCATGATCGAGAGTCTCTCGTTTTGTCACCACCATATAGCTAGTGGGAAAATCTTCATTATATAACTTGGCTTGTATATTCCAATGATAGGCTTCCTCAAAATTGCCTTAGGTCTTCATGAGCAAGCAAGTTGGATGCACACCCACTAGTTTTCTTTAAGAGCTTTCACATACTCTTAGCTCTAGTGCATCACTTGTATGGCAATCCCTACTCATTCACATTGATATCTATTGATGAGCATCTCCACAGCTCATTGATATGCCTAGTTAATGTGACTATATTCTCCTTTTTTGTCTTGCAACCTCCACCACACTCTACACCACTTATAGTGCTAAAACCATGGCTCACGCTCATGTATTGCGTGAGAGTTGAAAAGGTTTGAGAAAGTAAAGGTGTGAAACAATTACTTGGCCAATACCGGGGTTGTGCATGATTTAAATTCGTTGTGCAATGATGATAGAGCATAGCCAGACTATATGCTTTTGTAGGGATAACTTTCTTTTGGCCTTCTTATTTTGAAAAATCATGATTACCTTGCTAGTTTGCTTGAATTATTATTGTTTCCACGTCAATAGCAAACTATTGTTTTGAATTTAATGGATCTCAACATTCACGCCACATAAGAGGAGTTACAAAGGACATCTATGCTAGGTAGCATGAAAGCATCAAAAATTCATTCTTTATCACTTCCCTACTCGAGGACGAGCAGGAGTTAAGCTTGGGGATGCTTGATACGTCTCAAACGTATCTATAATTTTTGATGGTTTCATGCTGTTATCTTGTCATCTTTGAATGTTTTATGTACCTTTTATATCTTTTTTGGGACTAACTTATTAATTCAGTGCCAAGTGTCAATTCCTATTTTTCTGTGTTTTTGGCTCTTTTTAGATCTGATTTTGGAACGGAGTCCAAACGGAATAAAATCCCCGAAATGATTTTTCCCGAACGGAAGAAGATCAGGGGGCCTCTAGGCCAAGCCAGGTGGGCTCCAGGGAGCCACAAGCTCCCACTCCGCCACCAGAGGGAGGCGTCGGTGGCAGGGCTTGTGGCTTCCCTGGCCGCCCCTTGACCTAGATCCTTGGCCTATATATTCCCTAAAATACAACAAAAATCAGGGGAGCCTTGAAAATACTTTTTCGCCGTCGCAAGCTTCCGTTTCCGCGAGATATCATCTGGAGACCCTTTCCGGCGCCCTGCCAGAGGGGACTTTGGAGTTGGAGGGCTTCTTCATCATCATCATCGCCCCTCCAATGACTCGTGAGTAGTTGAGTTCAGACCTACGGGTTCGTAGTTAGTAGCTAGATGGCTTCTTCTCTCTCTTGGATCTTCAATACAAAGTTCTCCATTATCTTCATGGATATCTATCTGATGTAATCTTCTTTGGCGGTGTGTTTGTCGAGATCCAATGAATTGTGGATTCGTGATCAGATTATCTATGATATATATTTGAGTCTTTGCTGACTTCTTATATGCATGTTTTGATATCCTTGTAAGTCTCTCGGAGTCTTGGGTTTTGTTTGGCCAATTAGATCTACGATTCTTGCAATGGGAGAAGTGCTTGGTTTTGGGTTCTACCAGGTGGTGACCTTTCCAGTGACAGTAGGGGCACAAAGGCACACATTAAGTAGTTGCCATCAAGGGTAACAATATGGGATCTGTCGCTGATATGAGATTGTCCATCTACATCATGTCATCTTGCTTAAGGCGTTACTCTGTTCTTTTGGACTTAATACACTAGATGCATGCTGGATAGCCGTCGACGTGTAGAGTAATAGTAGTAGATGCAGAAAGTATCAGTCTACTTGTTTTGGACGTGATGCCTATATATATAATCATTGCCATAGATATTGTCACGACTTTGCGCGGTTCTATCAATTGCTCGTCAGTAATTTGTTCACCCACCGTCTACTTGCTTTCATGAGAGAAGCCACTAGTAAACACTACAGCCCCCTGGTCTATTCACATCCATCGTTTACACCTCCACTTTTACTTTGCTTTGTTACTTTGTTGCTTTCAGTTCTCACTTGGCGAACAATCCATAAGGGATTGACAACCCCTTCATAGCGTTGGGAGCAAGCTTTTGTGTTTGTGCAGGATCTTGTGATACTCCTCCACTAGATTGATACCTTGGTTCTCAAACTTAGGGAAATACTTACCACCGCTGTGCTACATCACCCTTTCCGCTTCGAGGGAACACCAACACAAGGCTCCAAGTCACGGGGGAAATCCTTTGCATACTTGCCTTGGAAGTCCCTTAAGGCGTAGCCACAGCAGAAGGATTTCTGGTGCCGTCGACAAGACTATTCTTGGCGCTGTTGCATGGGAAGCACAACTGACATCAGGCCCCCTGGACGCCCTTTTCCCTAGGGGTTGCGCCTATATATTCCCTAAAAATCCCAAAAAATCAGGAGATCATCGAAAGTATTTTTCCGCCGCCGCAAGCTTCTGTCTCCGCAAGATCCCCTCTGGGGCATGTTCTGGTGCCCTGCCAGAGGGGAGACTCGAACACGGAGGGCTTCTTCATCAACACCATGACCTCTCCGATGATGTGTGAGTAGTTCACCAAAGACCTATGGGTCCATAGCTAGTAACTAGATGGCCTCTTCTCTCTCTTGGTTCTTCAATACAAAGTTCTCCATGATTTTCATGGAGATCTATCTGATGTAATCTTCTTTTGCGGTGTGTTTGTCAAGATTCGATGAATTGTGGATTTATGATCAGATTATCTATGAATCTTATTTGAGTTTCTTATGATCTCTCTTATGCATGATTTCATATCCTTATAATTCTCTTCGAGTTGTGGGTTTTGTCTGGCCAACTAGATCTATGCTTCTTGCAATGGGAGAAGTGCTTGGTTTTGGGTTCATACCGTGCGGTGACCTCACCCAGTGACAGAAGGGGTAGCGAGGCACGCATCGTGTTGCCATCAAGGGTAAAAAGATGGGGTTTTCATCATTGGTTTGAGATTATCCCTCTACATCATGTCATCTTGCTTAAGGCGTTACTCTGTTCGTCATGAACTCACTACACTAGATGCATGCTGGATAGCGGTCGATGTGTGGAGTCATAGTAGTAGATGCAGAAAGTATCGGTCTACTTGTCTCAGACGTGATGCCTATATGTATGATCATTGCCTCAGATATCGTCATGACTTTGCGCGGTTCTATCAATTGCTCGACAGTAATTTTTTCACCCACCGTGATATTTGTTATTTTGAGAGAAGCCTCTAGTGAAAACTTTGGCCCCGAGGGTCTACTCCACACCATATTTTCAGCTTTTAATTTTTACTTCGTTGCACTTTCCGCCTTCAGATCTCACTTTGCAAACAATCTTGAAGGGATTGACAACCCCTTTGAAGCGTTGGGTGCAAGCTTGTTTGTGTTTGCGCAGGTACTCTGGACTTGACGAGACCCTCCTTCTCGATCGATACCTTAGTTCTCAAACTGAGGGAAATACTTGTTGCTCCTGTGCTGCATCACCCTTTCCTCTTCAAGGGAAAAACCAACGCAAGCCCAGTCTCCGTCAACGTGTCAATTTCTGGTGCTATTGTTTGTTACCGTAGCAGCGACGCATACAGTAACTGAAGTCCCGGGTTTCCCCAGGTAGCCCGCACAGTGCTCTAGTTTGGGACCAACACCATCAGCACTCCCCCATGTATTATGTTGAATTACTCCTCGGGTAGCGCTAACTCCCTATGTTTTTCAGTATTAACAGAATTACACTGTTGGGCAAATATAATACCAATGTTGGGCCTTGCTAGACGAGCTTTATCCTTAAACGAGAATCTAGGGGGTCCCCATAACAACCCTAAGCATGTTAGTTGCGCTCATTATGGAACATAACAACGGTAGCTGAAACTAAGGCGACAAAGGTGGAACAAAACACCAGGCTAGAAGGCCGAGCCTTCCACCTTTTACCAAGTATATAGGTGCATTAAATTAATTAGCAATAAATATGGTGATATAACAAGGAACCCATGTTATCACATGGAAGCAACTGCACCTGCAACTAGCAATGCTAACACATGGTTAAGCAAGCGGTAACATAGCCAATCAGTGGTTTGCTAGGTTGTGAACAGGTTGAAGGTTTTCATGGCAATGTTGAGAGGCTGGCATTTAACATGTGGTACGCAATGAGACATAGCTATAGAAACGAACAACTAGCAAGGCAATGCTAGTAATGGTATCTAGGAAAATGGTCATCTTGCCTGAGATCCCACTTGGAAGAAGAATGACTCCGTGAAGCAGACGAACTGACGTAGTCAAACGGATTCTCACATTCCGACACGCTGCGGAACTCTATCGAGACGAAGCAAACGGGAAACAAGAATCAACACACGATATTCACGACGACACATGCATGACATAAAGGTCAACACATATGATGCATGATCGGTCTAACGCACGTCATGACATGGCAATTACTCCAATCAAACTCAATATGCAACGAGTTGTATATTGACCAAACTCCACATTTAATTATTTAGTTCACTCCCGTTTATTTACACGAGAATTTTAAAAGTTGGTTAAACATGACGAGAGGTGAAGCGTAATTATGCTACCTATCTAGGCATTTTAAATGAGGTCGGAAATGACATATAGCATCTCCGAACTGACCCCATACGTTAATTTATAATTCTGTCCAGATCTGAACTAACACGTTTTAATATTTATTAACAGTAAAATAAAGTGGTTCACGTGATTCTACGCGTCGTACTAGTCCATTTACATATATGGAACCTCTCCAACGGAGCTACGGTTCAAAAGATGTGAACACCGTAAGATATGATGGCATGAATGCAATATGTATGCAATGATAGTCACAAGCACTCCAAAACATACAAGAACAATATAATAAGAACCTAAACGAGATTCTAAGAAAGCTTCATATAGGACACGATCAAAAAGGAGCAACGGTTAAACAAATACAAGCTAAACAAGAAATAGCTACAATCTACCCAAAACAGCAACATGGCATTATCTACACCCTAAAACAACAAGCTACATAATTCTAAACGGCTCAATGAAGAAATGAGGCAGTAATGAACAAGATGCACTACAACACCCTACTAATAACATCTAACATGGCAGCATGGATCACTAGGAAAAGAACTCGCAAAATGGCATCTCGCACACAATTTCAGACTTAGTGAAAATAACACTATTGACGGTGCAATTTTTGATGTGAAGGCATATTGACAGCAGCAAAACTATATGCTATAGGGCACCGAATGGCATGAAAATCTACAGCATGCTAGAGAATCTTATGCACTACAAATAACTCTGTTGCACGAACCCCAAAGGAGCTGTGGAGCACTAGCGAAACTCATGGCAAGCAACAACAAAATTATACAGATCTCAGGCTTGGAATATTTCAGCATCTCGAAATCAACACTATTTTCTAGCATGTTGACAACAAGCAAACAACAGCTAAACATGGATTTATATTCCAACCAAAATTACCAGGGACTAGCATACATATCCAAGGGCATATATTTAGTTCACAACTCATGCATATTACGCACGGAATAAATCACACAAAATAGACAAGAGGGCAACATGGCAAAATATCACACACGCTAACTTGCTCAAAAGCTAAAACTAAATGCACGTTTAAATTCTACGGATTTTTCTACCCCGAAAACATATATAATATGAGGGGTTCGAAAAATAAAACTAGCGCCACAATTAAATGCGGGAATAGGCCTAAATGCGACATAACAATCTATTAATGACACCTACACCAAAAGCAGCAAGACAACTATATTTAAAATACATGGCAAGGGGTTACAAACAACGTGAACCTTTTATCTACGGGATTTGAACAATCCAGACGCGCTCAAAAATAGCTACGACTATATTAACCTAATAGGACAACACGTAAATCTAGGCCAACAATAAGTCAAACCATTACAAACATGCATGCAAGTTACAAAATATGAATCTACGCGAAAAACTACACAAGTTACATACTTAAATCTTCGTGATCCGACACACGGTTAATTATCTACGGGCGTTTGAAAATCAAGCACAAACTGAAATTAATAAACTTGCTCGAACTAAAAAACCTATTCGGGCCAAATCTGAAGCTACGCGGGCCTAACAGGGTGAGAGTAGGATAACTAAAAGGCGCACGGGCGAGAAATAGAGGGGCAGGGGAGGTTGGCTCACCTCAGCTTCACGGGTCGGATCTGGGGAGGAAGCTGGGCCGCGGGAGCGCTCAGGAAGGACGCAGCCCACCTGAGGCGAGGAGAGGTGGGCCGACGTTGGCTGCCTTGGCCTTCGGTGGCCTCGGCCACGCTGGGCCAGAGGTGGGGTAGCTGGGCCAGATCTGCATCATGGCCCAGGAGTTGGTCAGCGAGGGGCTCGTCCCCGTCCCACTCGCAGGGAGGCGAGGCCGCTCCATGCGACGGCGACTGCTCACCAGCGGGAGCTGGGAAGAGGCCGGCGGCACCGGGGAGGCCCGGATCTGTGTGATGGCTGATGGGGCGACGGGCTCCGGCGTGGGTCTGGCCTGAGACGGGGCTCCGATGACCGGCGGGAGGCAGCAGCGCAAAACGAGGCGCGGGGAGGCTCGTTCACGGCTGGATCTAGAGAAGGCAGGCACGGTCCATGGCGGCAGCTGGTAGGGAGACGCGATCCGGCGACAAGGCACCAGCTCGAGGTGGCTGCGGCGGCCGGCAGGAGGCGGTGGCTGAGATCTGGCGGCGCAGGATGCGGGCGAGCAGGCGCGGCTCTGCTTTGGGGCGCGCTCGGGCCCGGGCGGCTTGGGGCGGGTCGGTCGTGGGCTCCGCAGGGCCGCGGCGGCTGGGAGGAACAAGCTGCGGGACAGGTGGAGGTGGGCTGCGGCTAGGGTTAGGGGATGGCGCGGAAAACGAGGCAGGAGGGGTTATTGACCAAATTAGGCAGGGAGGTTGTCTATTTATAGACAGGGCTAGGGTTATCCGAATCCGGCTCCGTTTTCGACCACGGGATCGCGATCGGACGGCCACGAACACGAAAATGCCTAGGTGGGCTGTGTAGAGTGGCTAGCCGGAGATGAGAGGGAAAACGGGCACCCGACAACGTATTTTTAAACACCGAAAAACGTCCGACGATAACCAAATATGGTGCCGCTACGGTCGACCGTTCGGGTACAAGACTGACTCCGATTGCGACGAAAATTGGCAGGCGGCCTACCTACAACAAAATAAGATCGCACGCCAAGTTTCGTCCCAATCCTAGAAAGTTTTATACACACTTTTAAAAACAAGGTTTTGACGATGCCGCGGGCACATGCGAGTGTGGTCGGGCTCAAAACGGGAAACGACGAGAACGGAGAGAACCGACAACTAATAACGGATGCAAGTTTTGAGAACTGGCGGTAACGGAGTGCCGATGCAATGCGGATGATGCGATAATGAATGCGACAGACAAACTTACAACATGGCGACAACGAATAAAAGAGGAATCTTGTGGAGCGTCGGTCTCGGGCTGTCAGAACTCTCCTACACTACAAGAGGATCTCGACCCGAGATCCAAGGATGAAAGGGGAAGAGGAAGAGAAAGAGCAAGAGGTAAAACTTAGTTTCTTCTGACAAATGAGTGAAACCAACAATCCTTTAAGGTTGCAAAGAGGTTGAAGAATGATATGAGAAACAAGCAAGAATTCACACAGAATTTCGACAGCACTTCGGTAGGAAAAGGGGACAAAATTTGATACAATGGAAAGATCTTTAGAAGATTCACAACAAACTAACTAAATTGAACAAGGTAACAATATGATCTTGAAAAGATAAAATGATAGATTGAAGGGAGCAACATCACAAAGCCTCCATTAGAAAGAATAGAAACTAGCTCTTCGCAAGAAAAGAACGAAGAAGAAATTGAGAACCACTACCACAAGAATCTTAAAGAACACCTTGAGAATGAAGAGATCTTGAGCCGCCTAATAGAAAACTGAACAAGGCACCGGAATAATTGAGAGACGAACAAAGAGACAAAAACTAAGAAGAATTTGAGAACGAAAGATGAAAGCTGAGAACGAAGAAATCTTCTAAAATGTTGACCTTTGGAGGATCAATAAATGAAAACAACTCAGAAATGCACCAGATAGAAAGAAAGGGATTTCTCATGATCGAAAACAAATGTGAGGATAACACGAAGCTGAGATGACAATCTTCACAAGAATGGAGCAAGACTTGAGAGAAACACTCCTTCGGTCTTCCAAACTGAAAACATGGCAAGGGCACCATCAAGAATTAATGAGACACTTTGGAATAAGAACAAGGAAAAGTTGAGCCAATGACGAAAATATATTTGAAGCGATCTTGAAGAAGGAATATGACTGATGAAATTCATACATACGTCATAGTTGAAAAGAATTAGAGATCTCCGGAAAAGATTAGAAGAGACAAATAAGATCCTGGGAAAAACCTGTGGGTTATGGGCCCACTCAAAGAAACCACCGCAGAAAAGATTGTTTAGAAAGAGATATATTGCACCGGTATAAAGAAAACTTGATGAGGTGAGAACCTCGAAATAATTGAAAGGATTGAAAACAAGAAACTTTTGAGATAACTTCAACACACCGGATAGAACAAAGAGAGATGAAAAACAAGAAAGACTTGACAGAATTTCCAACATGAGAAAGCATTTACAGGTTGAAAAGAACATGATGAGCACTCATAGCTTGAATTGAATCCACCGAAGAAGAAAAATAAGAATAAGAAATGATGAGCTAGAAACTCGTGAGAATCTTCACAATGAATCACCAGATAGGACACGGAAGAAAAGATAGCGGAAGCAACACTGAAAAGGAAGGCACTAGGATGACAAACTAATCACCGAAGAAAAGGGCGGGGAAAACAAATACAACTTGGGACAGATGAGACGAACTCCGGAAGAAATGAGAGAATGATCTTACAAAATTAGAGAGGATTGAACTCACTTGAAGAGAAGCACACCGGTTGAAAAAAGAATTGACATGATAACTTCAGTAGAAAAACAATTGACAAGACAACTTGATTGAGCAAAAAAATATGCACTCCCATAAAAAAATGAGAACACTTCTTGGGAAGATATGAATTCATCACTTGACATAGAAGCAACTCGAATTACCATACTCGAACAAACAAAGGATGAGGCTTACGGAACAAGCCAGAACAAATTCATGAGAGAGACTTCGTCCGATATTTTTGTGGATGAGGCTCGCATGGGCTCTATCCTACAGTAGCCATCATGTACAAGGCAGTGCACAGGACATACGAAGTGTCCCTGAGTCGTAGCAAGCTACAAGGACTCTTTAAGACACAACATGAACTGTTGTAAGACGACGTGAACAAACGAATACACTCGATGTCGAACCCCAACCTCACATCATGCATCTCTTGGAAGATTGTCCTATAAGTAACTATTTGAATTCCCACCTAAGAACTCCCAAAATTTTCTGGTCATGCAATCTGGTCCACGGATACAAGGAGTAATATATCACTCAACTCCTATACTAACCCGTCCAGTGTATCACATCCATCAACACATAACCAGAGATCTCGGAAACTCATCTATCTCGGATCCTCGTAATAACAACGATACTAAGTGTGGCGATACATCCGGATCTATCTGCACCAGTATTGGGGAAGCCGGACTCCTCTCACCACTACTAGTATAGAAGCAATTTCGAACATCCTTCGTCCTGAGATACTAAGAAATCTAAATGATAATGATCTGCACAACAATCCCCTGGAGCTGAACTCCCCGAAAGAAATCAAGTCAGACAGGAGGAACCAAGACAGAACTCCGTCACATCGGCATCATATAGATTCCAAAAATATCCGAGTGACCCTAAAAAAATTGGAGTGAGAAGAGGAGTAGAATTAAAATTAATACGTCAAGATTCCTCACCAGAGAATAGAAGAGGAGAAAAAAGAATCCTACTCTCCGATATATAACTAGACTCAAAGCAGTTTTTCACTAGACTCGACTCGGCCAAGTTCGATCAATCAAGGGGACTCCTAGGTCGGTACAGCTCTGATACCAACTTGTAACGTCCAAAATGTGATCCTATCCATATTTTGGCGTGAGGTCCTCGACAGGGATAGAAGCGCGTCTTGTCATTTCGCAAGAATGGATATCATTACAGGTACATGTACGGAAAAGATGAGTATATGGAATTGGCTTACACTCGCCACAAGCTACATCAGAGTCACATCAGTATAATACATACATCATCAAGAAGAAGAGAAGGGTCCGACTACGGACAAAAACAAAAGATAAAAGAATGACGTCCATCATTGCTATCCCAGGCTGCCGGCCTGGAACCCATCCTAGATCGACGAAGAGGAAGAAGGAAACTCCAAACGAACAATCATCGCGCTCACGGCTTAATATCACTTTACTTGTACCTACAACTCGTGTTGTAGTAATCTGTGAGCCATAGGGGACTCAACAATCTCATTCCAAAGGTATCAAGACTAGCAAAGCTTAATAGGTGAGGTATGGTTAAGTGGTGAGGCTGCAGCAAGCGACTAAGCATTTATATGAGGTGTCTAAATTACGAGTACAAGAATAAGAGGGGGTGATCTACGCATATCGGACGTGAACTAACAATGATCAAATGAATGATCCTAAACACCTACTTACTTCAAACATAACCCCACTGTGTCCTCGATCGGAGAAGGAGCTCATGAAAGAGACAGTCATGGTTACGCACTCAATTGGCATATTTTAATTAAGTTTACTTCAAGTTATCTAGAACCGAATGTTAAACCAAGTTTCCACATTACCACATAACCTTGGGCACGGCTTTCCGAAAGATTTAACCCTGCAGGGGTGCTCCAACTATATATTCCCTAAAAATCCCAAAAAATCAGGAGATCATCGAAAGTATTTTTCCGCCGCCGCAAGCTTCTGTCTCCGCAAGATCCCCTCTGGGGCATGTTCTGGTGCCCTGCCAGAGGGGAGACTCGAACACGGAGGGCTTCTTCATCAACACCATGACCTCTCCGATGATGTGTGAGTAGTTCACCAAAGACCTATGGGTCCATAGCTAGTAACTAGATGGCCTCTTCTCTCTCTTGGTTCTTCAATACAAAGTTCTCCATGATTTTCATGGAGATCTATCTGATGTAATCTTCTTTTGCGGTGTGTTTGTCAAGATTCGATGAATTGTGGATTTATGATCAGATTATCTATGAATCTTATTTGAGTTTCTTATGATCTCTCTTATGCATGATTTCATATCCTTATAATTCTCTTCGAGTTGTGGGTTTTGTCTGGCCAACTAGATCTATGCTTCTTGCAATGGGAGAAGTGCTTGGTTTTGGGTTCATACCGTGCGGTGACCTCACCCAGTGACAGAAGGGGTAGCGAGGCACGCATCGTGTTGCCATCAAGGGTAAAAAGATGGGGTTTTCATCATTGGTTTGAGATTATCCCTCTACATCATGTCATCTTGCTTAAGGCGTTACTCTGTTCGTCATGAACTCACTACACTAGATGCATGCTGGATAGCGGTCGATGTGTGGAGTCATAGTAGTAGATGCAGAAAGTATCGGTCTACTTGTCTCAGACGTGATGCCTATATGTATGATCATTGCCTCAGATATCGTCATGACTTTGCGCGGTTCTATCAATTGCTCGACAGTAATTTTTTCACCCACCGTGATATTTGTTATTTTGAGAGAAGCCTCTAGTGAAAACTTTGGCCCCGAGGGTCTACTCCACACCATATTTTCAGCTTTTAATTTTTACTTCGTTGCACTTTCCGCCTTCAGATCTCACTTTGCAAACAATCTTGAAGGGATTGACAACCCCTTTGAAGCGTTGGGTGCAAGCTTGTTTGTGTTTGCGCAGGTACTCTGGACTTGACGAGACCCTCCTTCTCGATCGATACCTTAGTTCTCAAACTGAGGGAAATACTTGTTGCTCCTGTGCTGCATCACCCTTTCCTCTTCAAGGGAAAAACCAACGCAAGCCCAGTCTCCGTCAACGTGTCAATTTCTGGTGCTATTGTTTGTTACCGTAGCAGCGACGCATACAGTAACTGAAGTCCCGGGTTTCCCCAGGTAGCCCGCACAGTGCTCTAGTTTGGGACCAACACCATCAGCACTCCCCCATGTATTATGTTGAATTACTCCTCGGGTAGCGCTAACTCCCTATGTTTTTCAGTATTAACAGAATTACACTGTTGGGCAAATATAATACCAATGTTGGGCCTTGCTAGACGAGCTTTATCCTTAAACGAGAATCTAGGGGGTCCCCATAACAACCCTAAGCATGTTAGTTGCGCTCATTATGGAACATAACAACGGTAGCTGAAACTAAGGCGACAAAGGTGGAACAAAACACCAGGCTAGAAGGCCGAGCCTTCCACCTTTTACCAAGTATATAGGTGCATTAAATTAATTAGCAATAAATATGGTGATATAACAAGGAACCCATGTTATCACATGGAAGCAACTGCACCTGCAACTAGCAATGCTAACACATGGTTAAGCAAGCGGTAACATAGCCAATCAGTGGTTTGCTAGGTTGTGAACAGGTTGAAGGTTTTCATGGCAATGTTGAGAGGCTGGCATTTAACATGTGGTACGCAATGAGACATAGCTATAGAAATGAACAACTAGCAAGGCAATGCTAGTAATGGTATCTAGGAAAATGGTCATCTTGCCTGAGATCCCACTTGGAAGAAGAATGACTCCGTGAAGCAGACGAACTGACGTAGTCAAACGGATTCTCACATTCCGACACGCTGCGGAACTCTATCGAGACGAAGCAAACGGGAAACAAGAATCAACACACGATATTCACGACGACACATGCATGACATAAAGGTCAACACATATGATGCATGATCGGTCTAACGCACGTCATGACATGGCAATTACTCCAATCAAACTCAATATGCAACGAGTTGTATATTGACCAAACTCCACATTTAATTATTTAGTTCACTCCCGTTTATTTACACGAGAATTTTAAAAGTTGGTTAAACATGACGAGAGGTGAAGCGTAATTATGCTACCTATCTAGGCATTTTAAATGAGGTCGGAAATGACATATAGCATCTCCGAACTGACCCCATACGTTAATTTATAATTCTGTCCAGATCTGAACTAACACGTTTTAATATTTATTAACAGTAAAATAAAGTGGTTCACGTGATTCTACGCGTCGTACTAGTCCATTTACATATATGGAACCTCTCCAACGGAGCTACGGTTCAAAAGATGTGAACACCGTAAGATATGATGGCATGAATGCAATATGTATGCAATGATAGTCACAAGCACTCCAAAACATACAAGAACAATATAATAAGAACCTAAACGAGATTCTAAGAAAGCTTCATATAGGACACGATCAAAAAGGAGCAACGGTTAAACAAATACAAGCTAAACAAGAAATAGCTACAATCTACCCAAAACAGCAACATGGCATTATCTACACCCTAAAACAACAAGCTACATAATTCTAAACGGCTCAATGAAGAAATGAGGCAGTAATGAACAAGATGCACTACAACACCCTACTAATAACATCTAACATGGCAGCATGGATCACTAGGAAAAGAACTCGCAAAATGGCATCTCGCACACAATTTCAGACTTAGTGAAAATAACACTATTGACGGTGCAATTTTTGATGTGAAGGCATATTGACAGCAGCAAAACTATATGCTATAGGGCACCGAATGGCATGAAAATCTACAGCATGCTAGAGAATCTTATGCACTACAAATAACTCTGTTGCACGAACCCCAAAGGAGCTGTGGAGCACTAGCGAAACTCATGGCAAGCAACAACAAAATTATACAGATCTCAGGCTTGGAATATTTCAGCATCTCGAAATCAACACTATTTTCTAGCATGTTGACAACAAGCAAACAACAGCTAAACATGGATTTATATTCCAACCAAAATTACCAGGGACTAGCATACATATCCAAGGGCATATATTTAGTTCACAACTCATGCATATTACGCACGGAATAAATCACACAAAATAGACAAGAGGGCAACATGGCAAAATATCACACACGCTAACTTGCTCAAAAGCTAAAACTAAATGCACGTTTAAATTCTACGGATTTTTCTACCCCGAAAACATATATAATATGAGGGGTTCGAAAAATAAAACTAGCGCCACAATTAAATGCGGGAATAGGCCTAAATGCGACATAACAATCTATTAATGCCACCTACACCAAAAGCAGCAAGACAACTATATTTAAAATACATGGCAAGGGGTTACAAACAACGTGAACCTTTTATCTACGGGATTTGAACAATCCAGACGCGCTCAAAAATAGCTACGACTATATTAACCTAATAGGACAACACGTAAATCTAGGCCAACAATAAGTCAAACCATTACAAACATGCATGCAAGTTACAAAATATGAATCTACGCGAAAAACTACACAAGTTACATACTTAAATCTTCGTGATCCGACACACGGTTAATTATCTACGGGCGTTTGAAAATCAAGCACAAACTGAAATTAATAAACTTGCTCGAACTAAAAAACCTATTCGGGCCAAATCTGAAGCTACACGGGCCTAACAGGGTGAGAGTAGGATAACTAAAAGGCGCACGGGCGAGAAATAGAGGGGCAGGGGAGGTTGGCTCACCTCAGCTTCACGGGTCGGATCTGGGGAGGAAGCTGGGCCGCGGGAGCGCTCAGGAAGGACGCGGCCCACCTGAGGCGAGGAGAGGTGGGCCGACGTTGGCTGCCTTGGCCTTCGGTGGCCTCGGCCACGCTGGGCCAGAGGTGGGGTAGCTGGGCCAGATCTGCATCAAGGCCCAGGAGTTGGTCAGCGAGGGGCTCGTCCCCGTCCCACTCGCAGGGAGGCGAGGCCGCTCCATGCGACGGCGACTGCTCACCGGCGGGAGCTGGGAAGAGGCCGGCGGCACCGGGGAGGCCCGGATCTGTGTGATGGCTGATGGGGCGACGGGCTCCGGCGTGGGTCTGGCCTGAGACGGGGCTCCGATGACCGGCGGGAGGCAGCAGCGCAAAACGAGGCGCGGGGAGGCTCGTTCACGGCTGGATCTAGAGAAGGCAGGCACGGTCCATGGCGGCAGCTGGTAGGGAGACGCGATCCGGCGACAAGGCACCAGCTCGAGGTGGCTGCGGCGGCCGGCAGGAGGCGGTGGCTGAGATCTGGCGGCGCAGGATGCGGGCGAGCAGGCGCGGCTCTGCTTTGGGGCGCGCTCGGGCCCGGGCGGCTTGGGGCGGGTCGGTCGTGGGCTCCGCAGGGCCGCGGCGGCTGGGAGGAACAAGCTGCGGGACAGGTGGAGGTGGGCTGCGGCTAGGGTTAGGGGATGGCGCGGAAAACGAGGCAGGAGGGGTTATTGACCAAATTAGGCAGGGAGGTTGTCTATTTATAGACAGGGCTAGGGTTATCCGAATCCGGCTCCGTTTTCGACCACGGGATCGCGATCGGACGGCCACGAACACGAAAATGCCTAGGTGGGTTGTGTAGAGTGGCTAGCCGGAGATGAGAGGGAAAACGGGCACCCGACAACGTATTTTTAAACACCGAAAAACGTCCGATGATAACCAAATATGGTGCCGCTACGGTCGACCGTTCGGGTACAAGACTGACTCCGATTGCGACGAAAATTGGCAGGCGTCCTACCTACAACAAAATAAGATCGCACGCCAAGTTTCGTCCCAATCCTAGAAAGTTTTATACACACTTTTAAAAACAAGGTTTTGACGATGCCGCGGGCGCATGCGAGTGTGGTCGGGCTCAAAACGGGAAACGACGAGAACGGAGAGAACCGACAACTAATAACGGATGCAAGTTTTGAGAACTGGCGGTAACGGAGTGCCGATGCAATGCGGATGATGCGATAATGAATGCGACAGACAAACTTACAACATGGCGACAACGAATAAAAGAGGAATCTTGTGGAGCGTCGGTCTCGGGCTGTCAGAACTCTCCTACACTACAAGAGGATCTCGACCCGAGATCCAAGGATGAAAGGGGAAGAGGAAGAGAAAGAGCAAGAGGTAAAACTTAGTTTCTTCTGACAAATGAGTGAAACCAACAATCCTTTAAGGTTGCAAAGAGGTTGAAGAATGATATGAGAAACAAGCAAGAATTCACTCAGAATTTCGACAGCACTTCGGTAGGAAAAGGGGACAAAATTTGATACAATGGAAAGATCTTTAGAAGATTCACAACAAACTAACTAAATTGAACAAGGTAACAATATGATCTTGAAAAGATAAAATGATAGATTGAAGGGAGCAACATCACAAAGCCTCCATTAGAAAGAATAGAAACTAGCTCTTCGCAAGAAAAGAACGAAGAAGAAATTGAGAACCACTACCACAAGAATCTTAAAGAACACCTTGAGAATGAAGAGATCTTGAGCCGCCTAATAGAAAACTGAACAAGGCACCGGAATAATTGAGAGACGAACAAAGAGACAAAAACTGAGAAGAATTTGAGAACGAAAGATGAAAGCTGAGAACGAAGAAATCTTCTAAAATGTTGACCTTTGGAGGATCAATAAATGAAAACAACTCAGAAATGCACCAGATAGAAAGAAAGGGATTTCTCATGATCGAAAACAAATGTGAGGATAACACGAAGCTGAGATGACAATCTTCACAAGAATGGAGCAAGACTTGAGAGAAACACTCCTTCGGTCTTCCAAACTGAAAACATGGCAAGGGCACCATCAAGAATTAATGAGACACTTTGGAATAAGAACAAGGAAAAGTTGAGCCAATGACGAAAATATATTTGAAGCGATCTTGAAGAAGGAATATGACTGATGAAATTCATACATACGTCATAGTTGAAAAGAATTAGAGATCTCCGGAAAAGATTAGAAGAGACAAATAAGATCCTGGGAAAAACCTGTGGGTTATGGGCCCACTCAAAGAAACCACCGTAGAAAAGATTGTTTAGAAAGAGATATATTGCACCGGTATAAAGAAAACTTGATGAGGTGAGAACCTCGAAATAATTGAAAGGATTGAAAACAAGAAACTTTTGAGATAACTTCAACACTCCGGATAGAACAAAGAGAGATGAAAAACAAGAAAGACTTGACAGAATTTCCAACATGAGAAAGCATTTACAGGTTGAAAAGAACATGATGAGCACTCATAGCTTGAATTGAATCCACCGAAGAAGAGAAATAAGAATAAGAAATGATGAGCTAGAAACTCGTGAGAATCTTCACAATGAATCACCAGATAGGACACGGAAGAAAAGATAGCGGAAGCAACACTGAAAAGGAAGGCACTAGGATGACAAACTAATCACCGAAGAAAAGGGCGGGGAAAACAAATACAACTTGGGACAGATGAGACGAACTCCGGAAGAAATGAGAGAATGATCTTACAAAATTAGAGAGGATTGAACTCACTTGAAGAGAAGCACACCGGTTGAAAAAAGAATTGACATGATAACTTCAGTAGAAAAACAATTGACAAGACAACTTGATTGAGCAAAAAAATATGCACTCCCATAAAAAAATGAGAACACTTCTTGGGAAGATATGAATTCATCACTTGACATAGAAGCAACTCGAATTACCATACTCGAACAAACAAAGGATGAGGCTTACGGAACAAGCCAGAACAAATTCATGAGAGAGACTTCGTCCGATATTTTTGTGGATGAGGCTCGCATGGGCTCTATCCTACAGTAGCCATCATGTACAAGGCAGTGCACAGGACATACGAAGTGTCCCTGAGTCGTAGCAAGCTACAAGGACTCTTTAAGACACAACATGAACTGTTGTAAGACGACGTGAACAAACGAATACACTCGATGTCGAACCCCAACCTCACATCATGCATCTCTTGGAAGATTGTCCTATAAGTAACTATTTGAATTCCCACCTAAGAACTCCCAAAATTTTCTGGTCATGCAATCTGGTCCACGGATACAAGGAGTAATATATCACTCAACTCCTATACTAACCCGTCCAGTGTATCACATCCATCAACACATAACCAGAGATCTCGGAAACTCATCTATCTCGGATCCTCGTAATAACAACGATACTAAGTGTGGCGATACATCCGGATCTATCTGCACCAGTATTGGGGAAGCCGGACTCCTCTCACCACTACTAGTATAGAAGCAATTTCGAACATCCTTCGTCCTGAGATACTAAGAAATCTAAATGATAATGATCTGCACAACAATCCCCTGGAGCTGAACTCCCCGAAAGAAATCAAGTCAGACAGGAGGAACCAAGACAGAACTCCGTCACATCGGCATCATATAGATTCCAAAAATATCCGAGTGACCCTAAAAAAATTGGAGTGAGAAGAGGAGTAGAATTAAAATTAATACGTCAAGATTCCTCACCAGAGAATAGAAGAGGAGAAAAAAGAATCCTACTCTCCGATATATAACTAGACTCAAAGCAGTTTTTCACTAGACTCGACTCGGCCAAGTTCGATCAATCAAGGGGACTCCTAGGTCGGTACAGCTCTGATACCAACTTGTAACGTCCAAAATGTGATCCTATCCATATTTTGGCGTGAGGTCCTCGACAGGGATAGAAGCGCGTCTTGTCATTTCGCAAGAATGGATATCATTACAAGTACATGTACGGAAAAGATGAGTATATGGAATTGGCTTACACTCGCCACAAGCTACATCAGAGTCACATCAGTATAATACATACATCATCAAGAAGAAGAGAAGGGTCCGACTACGGACAAAAACAAAAGATAAAAGAATGACGTCCATCATTGCTATCCCAGGCTGCCGGCCTGGAACCCATCCTAGATCGACGAAGAGGAAGAAGGAAACTCCAAACGAACAATCATCGCGCTCACGACTTAATATCACTTTACTTGTACCTACAACTCGTGTTGTAGTAATCTGTGAGCCATAGGGGACTCAACAATCTCATTCCAAAGGTATCAAGACTAGCAAAGCTTAATAGGTGAGGTATGGTTAAGTGGTGAGGCTGCAGCAAGCGACTAAGCATTTATATGAGGTGTCTAAATTACGAGTACAAGAATAAGAGGGGTGATCTACGCATATCGGACGTGAACTAACAATGATCAAATGAATGATCCTAAACACCTACTTACTTCAAACATAACCCCACTGTGTCCTCGATCGGAGAAGGAGCTCATGAAAGAGACAGTCATGGTTACGCACTCAATTGGCATATTTTAATTAAGTTTACTTCAAGTTATCTAGAACCGAATGTTAAACCAAGTTTCCACATTACCACATAACCTTGGGCACGGCTTTCCGAAAGATTTAACCCTGCAGGGGTGCTCCAACTAGTCCATCACAAACTACCACACGCTGCGACAGAATGACCTCGATCAGGGAAACCCGTGATCCCCTCGGGTTCCTATTGGAAAACCCCAACCTCGTGATAACCCAAAGTATCCTCGGAATCCCTCGCACAAGACGCTCGAGAAAGGTAAAACAAGTCCAGCAAGGTCGCCCGACGTGTCGACGATCCCAATAGGAGCCGCGTATCTCGTTCTCAGGACACAACGGATGAGCAACGCATACATTAACTGAAGTCCCGGGTTGCCCCAGGTAGCCCGCACAGTGCTCTAGTTTGGGATCAACACCATCAACACTGCCCCCCTTTATTATGTTGAATTACTCCTCGGGTAGCGCTAACTCTCTATGTTTTTTAGTATTAACAGAATTATTATGTTGGGCAAATATAGTACCAATGTTGGGCCTTGCTAGACGAGCTTTATCCTTAAACGAGAATCTAGGGGGTCCTCATAACAACCCAAGCATGTTAGGAGCGCTCATTATGGAACATAACACCGGTAGCCGAAACTAAGGCGGCAAAGGTGAAACAAAACACCTGGCTAGAAGGCCGAGCCTTCCACCTTTTACCAAGTATATAGGTGCATTAAATTAATTAACAATAAATATGGTGATATAACAAGGAACCCATGTTATCACATGGAAGCAAGTGCACGTGCAACTAGCAACGTTAACACATGGTTAAGCAAGTGGTAACATAGCCAATCAGTGATTTGCTAGGTTGTGAACAGGTTGAAGGTTTTCATGGCAATGTTGAGAGGCTGACATTTAACATGTGGTAGGCAACGAGACATAGCAATAGAAACAAACAACTAGTAAGGCAATGGTAGTAATGGTATGCAGGGAAATTGTCATCTTGCCTGAGATCCCGCTTGGAAGAAGAATGACTCCGTGAAGCAGACGAACCGACGTAGTCGAACGGATCCTCACATTCCGACACGCTGCGGAACTCTATCGAGACGAAGCAAACCGGAAACAAGAATCAACGCACGATATTGAACACGACACATGCATGACATAAAGCTCAACACATATGATGCATGATCGGTCTAATGCACATCATGACATGGCAATTCACTCCAATCAAACACTACACATTAACTGAAACTGAATATGCAATGAGTTGCATATTGACGAAACTCCACATTTAATTATTTAGTTCACTCCCATTTATTTACATGACAATTTTAAATGTTGGTTAAACATGGCAAGATGTGAAGCGTAATTATGCTACCTATCTAGGCATTTTAAATGAGGACGGAAATGACATATAGCATCTCCGAACTAACCCCATACGTTAATTTATAATTCTATCCAGATCTGAACTAACACATTTTAGTATTTATTAACCACAAAAATAAAGTGGTTCACGTGATTCTACACATCATACTAGTCCAGTTACATATATGGAACATCTCCAACGTAGCTACGGTTCAAAAGATGCGAATACCGCAAGATATGATGGCATGAATGCAATATGTATGCAATGATAGTCACAAGCACTCTAAAACTTAAAAGCAGCAAGATAATAAGAAACTACATGAGATTCTAAGCAAGTTTTATATAGGACACGATCACAACGGAGCGGTGGTTCAACAAATACAAGCTAAACAAGAAATAGCTACAATCTGCCCAAAACAACAACATGGCATTATCTACACCCTAAAACAACAAGCTACATAATTCTAAACGGCTCAATACAGACATGAGGCACCAGTGAACAAGATGCACTACAACACCCTACTAATAACATCTAACATGGCAGCATGGATCACTCGGAAAAGAACTCACAAAATGGCATTTCGGACACAGTTTCGGACTTACTGGAAATAATACTGTTGACGTTGCAGTTTTCGATGTGAAGGCATATTGACAGCAGCAAAACTATATGCTACAGGGCACCGAATGGCATGAAAATCTACAACATGCTAGAGAATCTTATACACTACAAATAACTCTATTGAAAATCTACAACATGGATTTCTATTGTAACCAAAATTACCAGGGGCTAGCATACATATCCAAGGACTTATCTCTAGTTCACAACTCATGCATATCATGCACGGAATAAATCACACAAAACATACAAGAGGGCAACATGGCAAAGTATCACGCACGCTAACTTGCTAAAAAGCTAAAACAAAATGCACGGTTAAATTCTACAGATTTTTCTACCCCGAAAACATATATAATATGAGGGGTTCGAAAAATAAAACTAGCGCCACAATTAAATGCGGGAATAGGCCTAAATGCGACATAACAATCTATTAATGCCACCTACACCAAAAGCAGTGAGACAACTATATTTAAAATACATTGCAAAGCGTTAAAAACAACGTGAACATTTTATCTACGGGATTTGAACAATCCGGACGCGCTCAAGAATAGCTACGGCAATATTTAACCTAATAGGACAACACGTAAATCTAGACGAACGGCAAGTCAAACGACTCCAAACATGCATGCAAGTTGCAAAATATGAATATACGCGAAAAACTACAGAAGTTACATATTTAAATCATCGCGATCCAATGCACGGTTAATTATCTACGAGCGTGTGAAAATCAAGGACAAACTGAAATTAATAAATTTGCTGGAACTAAAAAAACCTATTCGGGCCAAATGTGAAGCTACGCGGGCCTAACAGGGTGAGCGCGGGATAACTAAAAGGCGCTCAGGCAAGGAATAGAGAGGCAGGGGAGGTTGGCTCACCTCGGCCTCACGGGCCGGATCTGGGGAGGAAGCTGGGCCGCGGGAGCGCTGAGGAAGGACGCGGCCCACCTGAGGGGAGGGGAGGTGGGCCGTCGTTGGCTGCCTGGGCCTTCAGTGGCCTGGGCCACGCTGGGCCAGATCTGCATCGTGGCCCAGGAGTAGGTCAGCGAAGGACTCGTCCCCGTCCCGCTCTCAGGGAGGCGAGGCCCCTCCATCTGGCGGCGGCTGCTCACCGGCGGGAGCCGGGAAGAGGCCGGCGGCACCGGGGAGTCGAGATCTGCGCGACGGCTGGTGGGGCGGCTGGCTCCATCGTGGGTCTGGCCGGAGACGAGGCTACGACGGCCGGCGGGAGGCGGGAGCGCGACGCAAGGTGCAGGGAGGCTCGATCTCGGCTGGATCTGGGGAAGGCAGACGTGGGCCATGTGTTGGAATTATGCCCTAGAGGCAATAATAAATATAGTTATTATTATAATTCCTGTATCAAGATAATCGTTTATTATCCATGCTATAATTGTATTGAATGAAGACTTATATACATGTGTGGATACATAGACAAAACACTATCCCTAGCAAGCCTCTAGTTGGCTAGCCAGTTGATCAAAGATAGTCAGGGTCTTCTGACTAAGTACAAGGTGTTGTTGCTTGATAACTGGATCACGTCATTAGGAGAATCACGTGATGGACTAGGCCCAAACTAATAGACGTAGCATGTAGATCGTGTCATTTTGTTGCTACTGTTTTCTGCGTGTCAAGTATTTGTTCCTATGACCATGAGATCATATAACTCACTGACACCGGAGGAATGCTTTGTGTGTATCAAACGTCGCAACGTAACTGGGTGACTATAAAGATGCTCTACAAGTATCTCCGAAGGTGTTCATTGAGTTAGTATGGATCGAGACTGGGATTTGTCACTCCGTATGACGGAGAGGTATCTTGGGGCCCACTCGGTAAGACAACATCACACACAAGCCTTGCAAGCAATGTAACTTAGTGTAAGTTGCGGGATCTTGTATTACAGAACGAGTAAAGAGACTTGCCGGTAAACGAGATTGAAATAGGTATGCGGATACTGACGATCGAATCTCGGGCAAGTAACATACCGAAGGACAAAGGGAATGACATACGGGATTATATGAATCCCTGGCACTCAGGTTCAAACGATAAGATCTTCGTAGAATATGTGGGATCCAATATGGGCATCCAGGTCCCGCTATTGGATATTGACCGAGGAGTCACTCGGGTCATGTCTACATAGTTCTCGAACCCACAGGGTCTGCACACTTAAGGTTCGACGTTGTTTTATGCGTATTTGAGTTATATGGTTGGTTACCGAATGTTGTTCGGAGTCCCGGCTGAGATCACGGACGTCACGAGGATTTCCGGAATGGTCCGGAAACGAAGATTGATTGTAAAATCCCAAATTTTGGAATGTTGAAATAATTATTAGTTGTTTGTTTGTTTGCTTGTGTGATTGAAACTTGAGTGGAAATTAGAAACTTCTCAAAACTTTTGAATGAGAGGGAATAAAATGACTTTCCCCTTCTCCGGTGAATTCAAATTCAATCATTTAAAAGCAAAGAGAGAAGATGACATGACTTCTTCAACTATAAAGAATTTGAACGGAGATATTTGCATTTGAATTCTTTTGCATTTCTATTTGTTTTCTTCGTGCAAGAAATGCCGGGAAATACATTCTGTCAAACAGAAAAGAGAGGAGGAACATGACCCTCAAACACATGGGCATTTTGAAAGTTATTTGAACCCTAAAACTTAGAGGGTCATTTGAAAATTATTTGCAAAAGAAAATAAATCTTTTAGGCAATTTTGTGAAAATAATTTTTCCTGAAGTTTTTATTTTGCCGTGGAAAAATGCCCATCATTTAGATTTTATTTTTTCTGATAATTTTAGTATATAGAAACTCTATATTCCGAGTTGATTTGATTTCCCTTTTGTCGTTTTAGTTTCCTAGTTTTGAAAAAAGGAAAGAAATCGTGTTGAAACGGAAATAAACGGTGGCCCATTAAGACCTTTCCTTTTCTCTGGCCCAACAAGATCTTCTTCCTCCTGTGTCTCTTCCTCGCGTCACAGAAGCTTTCCTTAGCCATGGACACACAGATCCCCACCTCCGGGATTCGTGAGCTATACTTCCTCCTAGCACCTCCCGTCGCCTCTATAAGAACCCCATGGCCTCCTCCTTCCATTCCCGTTGAAAACGCCGCCTCTCCCCACCTCCTCCTCCCCGTGTGAACATCGCCGTAGTCGGCCACAAGAACGCACCGGCGACCTTCCCCGGCCACTCCCTGCACTCCCTCCCCTCCCTGCCGAGCCCACCCCACCCCGCCGCCACCTCCCCACCACCGCTCCACCCCACCCCCTCGCCCTTCCCCATCATCGCGAGGAGCTCCTCCACATCGCCCCGACAAGGAGCTACCCCTCGTCGCCCCCCCCCCCCCCGGCAGGTCCCTCCACCTCGCCGCCACTCCCCTCGTCGCCACCCCTCCTCCACCGCCCCCCTGCCACCCCACCCCCCCCCCCCCCGCCGGCGACCCCACCCCGCGGGAGCTCCCCATCGCCGGAGCAACCCCTGTTGGGTTCACTCACGGGAGGTAACTCCTCTTTCCTTTCTTTTTTTTCTTTTACTTGTTTTGTTTTTTTTTTGTATTGTGTAGTTTTACCGTTAGATCTAGATCCCACGGTGTAGATTAGAAGGTACTTACCCCTTCGGTTTTCTAAAAAGAACCGGCGGTTGTTTTTATTTAATTAGTTAGCCAAACAGTTTTCTTCTAATGTGCGGACGTTTGTTAGTTTAGCACCGCAGCGCACAGGTCTAAGCCAACCAGAGATCGCCACGTGGCCTGTTCATTAGTTAGCTTTTATTCTTTTTTTATTTTTAGTTCCAAAAACAGAAAAGTTCCAATCTTGTTTAGCCCATAACTTTTGATCCACAACTCCAATGGAGTTGATTCTTTTTCGAGTAGATCACAATTTTGCTGTAGCATTTAAAAACATATAATTTGTCTATGTTTGAAATTTTCAAATTTGAATTAGATCATACTTAGTTTAACCTTGTTTTGCCTTCCAGGAGTTTAAAAATAGATTTTTATTTGATTCTTTTTGCTACTGATCACTAGTGATCTTATTTATGAGTGGTAAAAATTTCAGATTTATTTGAGTATTTTAGCACATGGTTTCTTGTGAAACAATTTATGTTTCCCCTCTTTTAGGATTGTGACTAATTTACTTTCTTTAGTTACTTTTAAATTATTTTCTTTTATATTTCAGAAAGATTATTGTTTTGTTTAAGATAACAGTAGTTTTGCAACAAGTGTTGATTTTATTTTTATTTGTTATCATGAAATCAATTCTAGTTCCTTAGTAACTTGCAATTGGTTTCTCCACTGTTTCAAATCCCGTTTGGAAATACTTTCAAATAGTTTTGTGAAAAATACGCTATTTTATCTTAGCTAAATTTTATATCTTAGTTCCTTGTTATTATTTTCCGTTGGACAAAAAAACTATTTAGTGTTTGATGTAGTAGAAGACTCCTAGCTTTAGTGAAGTTTCTTTCGGATTCCTATTCGCTCTCTCTTGTGTTTTGATTGCTAGAATGATTGCTAGTATGAGTGCTTATGTGAATGATATGTTTGTTATATAGATTTCATCGGAGAGTGACGAGTAGTCTATCAAGTTATTTCTCGAGAAATTATTCTTCGTCAACATCACCAGGCAAGTCACTTTGATCATACTATCACCTATGTTTTATGCATCGTAGTTCTACCATCCTATGCCCAATTGCATGCTGAGTAGGTACTTGGAATTTTTAGTATAGATTGTAGTATCTTGTGGTAGGCACACAGCAACCCCGATACTTGGCCCCGGGACGACAAATTTCATATTGCTATGCTTGAGTAGACGGGATTTCGGTTGAGTGCATAACACGAGTGATGCGAGGTTGATTAAATAATCAAGACCAGTTATGACAAGATTTTCAAGACCTCGGACGCAATGCAACTCTGGATGAAGGACGGTTGATCGGCTCCCTGGAGAACCCACTGGATGACCCGGGATGCTGGAGAGGCCATGACATCCTGCGGAAAGCTTCACCCAGGCTCAAAGAGACGGACGGATATTTTCAAGACCCAAGGCTTACCTGCACAGCCACAAGTCATTATGGGCTCTGGCTTGGTTGGACAACACGTCGACTCTGGACAGGCGGTGCTAGCAGATGTAGAAGAACGGTAGGAATGGATGGGCACCGACAGGGATTCAGAGGGACCCGTTGAAAGACCATGTTTTGATCATCCGGTCTTCAAACACCCTGAAGTGCGAGGACATACTCGGAGGCGATCAAATCTTGTGGGGAACATGTGCAAAACTCTGCAGAGTACTCAAACCTAATCGATTAGCCGTGTCCACGGTCATGGACAACTTGAGCCAAAGGAACTGAAGTTATCTGGATTTCTCAACACCATTATAAATACTTGATGAGGGTAATATTGATAACTTGGGTATGAGAACTGGTTGAAGGAACCATCTCATTAACAACCAACAACGTAGTAATATTTTGCTTTTAGCCCCTCCCTCTCTTGATGTAGGAGAAAACTTGCTTTTCGCTAAAAATGTATAGCCCCACCTGCCATAAATGCATATAGTATAGATGATATTTTACGCCCTCTCATATGTGACTTGCCGGCATATTCAATATGCTGACCTATATGGCTGCAACATCTTATGTTGCAGATATTTTTCTTCGACGAGTAAGAGTATGATTCAGGGTTACGGTCTACACTCAACTTGCCGTTGGTGTTTATTGGGACTTCACTCCCTTGACTGCTTCCGCTGAAATAATTAAGGTATGTATCAGTTTTACGCTATTTAAATGTGATTGCACTTTGATATATACATTGATGTACTGTGTGTGCCAGCATACTGATCCAGGGATGGCACAGATACACAAAGGCTTGACTCGTCTTGAGTCAGGTCGCTACATTGATATATAGGATGACCTCATTTGATTACCGGAATGTTTTCGGAGTTACCGGGAATGTACCGGGAATGACGAATGGGTTCTGGGTGTTCACCGGGGGGGGCAGCCCACCCCGGGGAAGCCCATAGGCCTTGGGGGTGGCACACCAGCCCTTGGTGGGCTGGTGGGACAGCCCAAGAAGGCCCTATGCGCCATAGATCGAAAATCAAAGAGAAAAAAGGGAGGTGGGAAAGAAGAGAAGGACTCCACCTTCCAATCCTAGTTGGACTAGTGATGGGGTCATAGTCCTAGGGTAGGGTCATAGGCCTGCCATACAGGTCCTACCCAAGGACTACCCCACACAAAGGACAAGACCCTAAGTCTACCCCGACTGGATTAAGGAATCCCCGTCATCTAGTCGGCAACAGGTCCTGTATCATCCAGTCGGATACTAGCATTCGGAGGTTACCAAGCTAACCGACTGGATACACTCGGTACATCGTAACCTCCCTGGGGGGAAACGGTCGTACGTTTCCGGGTGCATTTATTAGCATTTAGAGCGTACGTTACCTGTAACGTATGCATTCAATCGCCACTACTCCACCCCTGAATCAGAACTGTTGTGGAGGGCAGCGCACTCTATATAAGCCGCCCTCCCCCACTGGTAAAAGGGTTAGCAAATCATTGTATTCCATATTACACTCGGTAAGAAACTCCGAGAGCACTGAGACGTAGGGCTGTTACCTCCACCGCAGAGGGGCCTGAACTCATACAACCTCGCCGTAGCTAGGACTCTGCCCATCTCATTCGTACCCTACACATCTACTGTCAGGCTTATACCCACGACAGTTGGCGCCCACCGTGGGGAAGGCGTCGAAGCGACTTCCGGCGAGTTTGCGACTACTTCCTTTCGTCATGTCGTCTGGTGGAGATTCGAGCATGGGTCACCAGATCCTCTTCGGCGCTCTCTCCTTCACCGTCCACGATTCGGCGTGGCTTCGGGAGGCGCCTCTCGACGTCGAGGCGCTTCCCCGTCGCGGGGCCACGCACTTCCGTGCTGGCGCTCGCGGCGTTCTTCTTCTCCAACAATCGGCTCCATTGTCGGCCTGCACCTCCATCATGCGCCGCACCAAGCGATCCCGTAGTCCGCTCTCCAACGTTGGGTGCAGCATGCCTGAGCGCGTCAGATCGCGTCCTGTCAAGTGGGAGTTTTGGAGTCTGTTGTGGTTGCCCCGCGTTCCCAGTGCTCGGGCTCGGTTCCGACTGAGCTCCCTTCCGAGTACACGGGCCGCAGGCCTGCAGCAGAAGTACACATGGCCAACACCCATGAAGATCCCCGTCAGGCCGGCCGGAGCGAGCGCGAAATTGGTGAAGCATCCGGTGCACGCCGTCCGCATCGTCGTTCTGCCAGTCGGCACACCCTACGGAGCAACGTGGAGTTGTTCCGCACACCTCTCCTCAACTTGGCTGCGGCTGCCAAGATCGCCGATTCCCTCCAGCCGACTGATTCAGAGGCAGGAAGGGGAATCGAGCAGATCCGTGCCCTGTTGCACACGGCGTAGCAGCAGAATTCGGCAGTCTCCCAGTCGCACAATCGGATCTACAATAGTTCCGTCCATGCAAACACACATCGGTCGGTTCACAGCCCTGGTTCCCATCAGGACCACAGGGGAGGCAGCCGTTCCATGATCCGTGAAGATCGCCGCCGCTCGCGCACCCCTTCGCGGGGTGGGCCCTATGGGTCCCGACATCATGATGATCGTCGTTCAGTCGACGACACTTACGACCCAAGACCCGACGCAAGAGGGCGAATCGCCCAGCAAAGAGTCGACAGGGGTCGAGCCCACCGCGATGGTCACGCTCTGGATCGTCCAAGTGGCAGCAGGACCGTCGTGTCCGGCCCCGAGTGTTTTAGTCAAGCCATCCGCTCGGCTGACATCCCGCCCAACTTCCGATTGGCTGCGGGAATCGGTAAATTTACGGGGGAATCCAAGCCTGAAACATGGCTAGACGACTACCGAGTGGCAGTCCAGATCGGAGGAGGGGACGACCATGTCGCTATGAAGCACCTCCGTGTGATGCTCGACGGCTCAACGCGAGCTTGGCTGAACCAGTTGGCCCCCTCAAGCATTTACAGTTGGGCAGATCTGGCCCGAGTGTTCGTCAGGACCTTCGAAGGGACGTGCAAATGCCCTGCAGGCCTTGTGGAGCTTCAGCACTGTGTCCAGAAGCCGAATGAGCCCTTGCGCGACTTCATCCAGCGATGGACAACTCTCTACCACACGGTGGAGAACGTCACCGAGCATCAAGCGGTCTGCGCATTCAAGGCAGGCGTACGGTACACGGAGCTGTACCTAAAGTTCGGCCGGACAGGCGACATCTTCATGAGCAAGATGATGGAGATAGCGGCTCGCTATGCAAATGGCGAGGAAGAGGACCGCATCCGGAGTGGCAAACACAAGACAGTCGGCGATGCCGACGGAGGTAACACTCGGAAGCAAAAACAGAAAGTTCCGCCCACACCGCAAGCAGAAGCTGCAGCTGTGACCACCGCCAAGTTCAAGGGTAAAGGGAAAGCGCAGTCTGCCCCCAAGAAGAAGCCGTTCAACAATACCATCCTGGACCAGCCTTGTCCGGTTGACACGAAGATGGACGAAGAAGGCAACCCCATATACGCGAAGCACACCACTCGACAGTGTCGTCTCCTGATCCAGGGATTCAGCGAAGGGCAACCGAGTGAGAAGAATCCTGAACAAGATGAGGAGGACAAGGAGGATCCGTTCCCCCAAGTCCATGCAACCCTTATGATTTTTCTGACGTCGAAAGCAAGAGTCGACTGAAGTTGGTGAACAGAGAGGTCAGCTTGGCCGTTCCGACTGCTCCCAAGTTCCTTAAATGGTCTCAGACTGTGATCACTTTTGATCAGTCGGATCATCCAACACATGTCCCCACCCCAGGAAGACAGGCTCTGGTCGTCGACCCGGTGGTGGAAGGAGTCCGACTGCGCAAAGTCCTCATGGACGGCGGTAGCGGACTGAACATCATGTACGCTGACACTCTCAAGGGAATGGGCATTCCGATGTCCAGACTCAGCGAGAGCAGTATGCAGTTCCACGGAGTCGTCCCTGGACGGAAAGCCAAGTCACTCGGCCAGATCGCGTTGGACGTCATCTTCGGCTCCGACAAGAACTTTCGCAAGGAGAGGCTCACATTTGAGGTGGTGGATTTCCAGAGCGCTTACCACACAATTCTGGGCCGCCCGGCATACGTGAGTTTCATGGCACATCCATGCTATGTGTACTTGAAGCTGAAGATGCCCGGCCCAAAAGGAGTTATCGCCATCACGGGCAACTGCCAGCGAGCCGAGGAGTGTCTGCAGGAGGGATCAAGAATCGTTGACCAGCAGATGGCGGTACTCGAGCTCGATGAATACAAGAAGACAGTCGACCTTGCCGACCTAATGCGCTCAAAGAAACCAGTTTCTAAGTCCGCGTTCCAGTTGGCGGGAGAGATGAAGAAGGTCAGCATCCACCCGACAGACGACTCTGCCGCCCCGACGAACATCTCCACCACCCTCGATCCTAAATAGGAAGCCGAGCTCACCCAATTCCTCCGTGAGAACTGGGACCTCTTCGCATGGAAACCATCTGACATGCCAGGTGTACCCAGGGAGTTGGCTGAGCACCGACTGCATGTGGATCCCGCCGCTCGGCCTGTCCGAGAGCGCCTGCATCGGTCCGCCGCGCACAAGACGAAGGCAATCGGAGAAGAGGTGGCCAAGCTGTTGGCTGCCAACTTCATTCGCGAGGTTCACCACTCTAAGTGGCTCACCAATGTCGTCATGGTGCCCAAGAAGGACAAGTCACTCCGAATGTGCATTGACTTCAAGCATCTCAATAAGGTCTGCCCGAAAGACCATTTTCCGCTCCCCCGCATAGATCAAATTGTCGATTCGACTGCGGGATGCGAGCATTTGTCATTTCTTGATGCCTATTCGGGCTATCATCAGATCCTTCTGTATGATCCCGATGAGTTGAAAACAGCCTTCATCACCTCGTTTGGGTGCTTCTGCTACATCACTATGCCTTTCGGTCTGAAGAATGCAGGAGCTACCTTTATGCGCATGATCCAAAAATGTCTCCTCGGCCAGATCGGTCGCAATGTGGAGGCATACATGGATGATATCGTAGTCAAGTCACGCAAAGGTTCCGACCTGCTGACTGACTTGGCGGAAACATTCGCCAACCTTCGTAGGTACGATATCAAGCTCAACCCAGCCAAATGTTCATTCGGTGTTCCCAGCGGAAAGTTACTCAGTTTCTTCGTTTCCAAACGAGGGATCGACGTTAACCCCGAAAAGATCGGGACCATCGTCCGAATGGAGAGGCCGGTTAGAATACACGATGTTCAACGGCTCACAGGTTGCCTAGAGGCTTTGAGCAGGTTCATCAGTCGACTCGGCGAAAAAGCACTTCCTCTGTACCGACTCATGAAGAAGTCAGATACCTTCGAGTGGACAGACGAAGCTCAAGTCGCATTCGACGACCTCAAAGTCCTACTTTCCACCCAGCCGGTTCTTACTGCTCCGCTCAGTAAAGAGCCCCTTCTTCTATATATCGTGGCTACAAATCAAGTCGTCAGTACTGTTCTTACAGTCGAGCGAGAAGAAGAAGGCAAAGCATACAAAGTTCAGCGGCCAGTGTACTACGTCTCCGAAGTCCTGACCCCTTCCAAGCAGAGGTATCCCCATTATCAAAAACTTATCTATGGGATCTATATGACTGCGAAGAAGGTGGCCCATTATTTCCAAGACCACTCGGTATCTGTTGTTTCTCATGCTCCGTTGTCGGAAATTCTCCACAATCGAGACGCATCAGGCCGAGTGGCGAAGTGGGCAATGGAGATGCTATACTGTGACATCAAGTTCGAGGCCAAGAAAGCTATTAAGTCTCAAGCCCTCGCTGACTTTATAGCAGAATGGGTAGAACAACAGCAACCGACCCACATCTACTCGGCTCATTGGACAATGTTCTTCGATGGGTCTAAGATGTTGAATGGCTCCGGCGCTGGCGTTGTGATCATATCACCAAAAGGCGACAAGCTCAAGTACGTGCTTCAGCTACACTTTGATTCCTCCAACAACGAGGCGGAGTATGAAGCTCTCCTCTACGGATTGCGCATGGCCATCTCACTCGGCGTCCGTCGCCTGATGGTCTACGGCGATTCGGATTTGGTGGTCAACCAAGTGATGAAAGAGTGGGACGTAAGGGACCCCACCATGACAACATACTGCAATGCATTGAGGAAGCTGGAGAAGAAGTTTGAAGGTCTAGAGCTCCATCATGTTCCGAGGTTGAAGAACCAAGCAGCTGACGAGTTGGCGAAACTCGGATCCACTCGGAGACCAGTCCCGAGTGATGTCTGCCTCGAGCACCTCCATCTTCCCTCAGTCAAAGAAGATCCCTTCACAGAAGAACCGGTACAACCCAAGAGCGCAACAGATCCGACTGAAGTCGATGTACCTGCTGTGGTTGATCTGGTCACGGAGATTCTGGTTGTCATTCCCGATTGGACTGTGCCGATCATTGCATATATCCTAAGGCAAGAACTTCCAGAAGATGAAGTCCAAGCCAGGCAAATAGTTCGCAGATCGAAAGCATTCACTGTCATTAACGGACAATTGTACAAGGAGAGTGTTTCAGGCGTTCTTCAACGTTGCATTTCCCCGGAGGAAGGATAGTTGATCTTAGAGGATATTCACTCGGGAACCTGCGGTCATCACGCTTCTTCAAGAGCAATTGTCGCCAAGGCATTCAGAGCCGGTTTCTTTTGGTTGCAGGCCAACGAGATGGCTAAAGATATGGTCGACCGATGTGAAGGCTGTCAGTTCTACTCCAACAAGTCCCACAAGCCAACATCTGCATTAAAGACGATCCCACTTGTGTGGCCATTTGCAGTTTGGGGATTAGACACAGTCGGATCATTCAAGACAGGCCAAGGAGGCTACACACATCTGTTGGTGGCAGTCGACAAGTTTACAAAATGGATAGAAGCTAAGCCCATCAAGAAGCTCGACGCCTCAACAGCTGTCAAGTTTGTCAGGGACATCATTTCCAGATTCGGGGTACCTCACAGCATAATCACGGACAATGGGACAAACTTCGACTCGGACAGATTTAAAGGCTTCTGTGCGAGTCAGGGTATCCGAGTGGATTTTGCTTCCGTAGCACATCCACAATCCATCGGGCAAGCTGAGCATGCGAATGGACTTATCCTTCAAGGTTTGAAGCCCCGACTCTTGCGAGAGGTAGGGCATGCTGCTGGTGCATGGGTCACCGAGTTACCTTCAGTGCTTTGGGGCCTCCGCACCACTCCGAACAGATCAACGGGGCGATCACCGTTCTTCCTCGTTTATGGGGCAGAAGCGGTCCTTCCGAGTGACCTGCTTCACAATGCCCCACGAGTCGAACTCTTCTCCGAAGCTGAAGCAGAGCAAGCAAGGCAAGATGGAGTCGATCTTCTAGAGGAAGAGCGCGAGATGGCACTTACTCACTCAGCAATTTACCAGCAAGACCTGCGACGTTTTCATGCGCGTCACGTCAGGAGTGGCACATTCCAAGCTGGCGATTTAGTGCTCCGAGTGGATCAACAAAGACCACACAAGTTGGCTCCGGCCTGGGAAGGGCCTTTCATCATCTCCAAGGTGCTGAACAACGGAGCATACAGACTCTACAACATTCAGAGGGAGACAGACGAGCCGCGCGCATGGAACGGAGATCTCCTCAAGCGTTTTTATACGTGATCGTCGACTGAAGCAGTGTCACGAACAAGTTTTGACGAAATAATATATACAGCAGATTCAGTTTTGTACAGATTCAGAGTTCTCCCATGGTCGCAGACTCCGGTCACCAAAAAAAACTTAGCTGCGATCCCGAATCGCCTAAGTACTAACCCCCTCCGAGTGTGCAATACATGCCGCACTCAGGGACTTAGCTGTGATCAAGAATCGCCTAAGTACTCACCTCCTCCGAGTGTGCACTTCGTGTCACACTTGGAGACTTAGATGTGATCACGAATCACCTAAGTAATAACTTCCTCCGAGTGTGCACTACATGCCGCACTCGGGGACTTAGCTGTGATCAAGAATCACCTAAGCAATCACCTCCTCCGAGTGTGCACTACACATTGCACTCGGAGACTTAGCTGCGATCCTGAATCGCCTAAGTACTAACTTCCTCCGAATGTGCACTACACGTCGCACTCGGGGACTTAGCTGTGATCAAGAATCACCTAAGCAATATTTTTCACCGAGTGCGTACTCCGCGTCACACTCGGAGACTTAGCTGCGATCCTGAACTGCCTAAGTACTAACTTCCTCCGAGTGTGCACTACACGTCGCACTCGGGGACTTAGCTGTGATCAAGAATCGCCTAAGTAATCACCTCCTCCGAGTGTGCACTACACGTTGCACTCGGAGACTTAGCTGCGATCCTGAATCGCCTAAGTAATAACTTCCTCCGAGTGTGCACTACACGTCGCACTCGGGGACTTAGCTGTGATCAAGAATCACCTAAGCAATATTTTTCACCGAGTGCGTACTCCGCATCACACTCGGAGACTTAGCTGCGATCCTGAACCGCCTAAGTACTAACTTCCTCCGAGTGTGCACTACACGTCGCACTCGGGGACTTAGCTGTGATCAAGAATCGCCTAAGTAATCACCTCCTCCGAGTGTGCACTACACGTTGCACTCGGAGACTTAGCTGCGATCCTGAATCGCCTAAGTAATAACTTCCTCCGAGTGTGCACTACACGTCGCACTCGGCGACTTAGACGTGATCAAGAATCACCTAAGCAATATTTTTCACCGAGTGCGCACTCCGCGTCGCACTCGGTGACTTAGCTGTGATCAAGAATCACCTAAGCAATCACCTCCTCCGAGTGTGCACTACATGTTGCACTCAGAGACTTAGCTGTGATCCTGAATCGCCTAAGTAATCACCTCCTCCGAGTGTGCACTACACGTTGCACTCGGAGACTTAGCTACGATCCTGAATCGCCTAAGTAATAACTTCCTCCAAGTGTGCACTACACGTCGCACTCGGAGAGTTAGACATGATCAAGAATCACCTAAGCAATATTTTTCACCGAGTGCGCACTCCGCGTCACACTCGGAGACTTAGATGTGATCACGAATCACCTAAGTAATAACTTCCTCCGAGTGTGCACTACATGCCGCACTCGGGGACTTAGCTGTGATCAAGAATCACCTAAGGAATCACCTCCTCCGAGTGTGCACTAAACGTCGCACTAGGAGACTTAGCTGCGATCCTGAATCGCCTAAGTACTAACACCCTCCGAGTGTGCACTACACGTCACACTCGGAGACTCAGATGTGATCAAGAATCATCTAAGTAATATCTTCCTTCGAGTGCGCACTACGCGTGGCACTCAGAGACTTAGCTGTGATCAAGAATCACCTAAGTACTAACATCCTCCAAGTGTGCACTACGCGTCACACTCGGGGACTTAGCTGTGATCAAGAATCACCTAAGTATTAATCTTCTCCGAGTACGCACTAAGCGTTGCACTCAGAACAGTATTCAAACAAAAGACTAAATGTTTTCATTCCGATTCCAAAACCCTAGAAACGATAGCTGACTCGGTGCGGATCAAGCTTACCCGCACCGATTTAAAAGTATGACAGCCAACAGAAGTGGCCAGAGTATCTTACAGGTAAACACTCGGCATACCGAGAATAAAGTTTTATTACGCGTCAGCTGGGCCGGTGCCAGGACTGGAGGGCTCCACAAAAGTATCCAAGTCGATTCCATCAGCGAGGCGGGTAGCAGTCTCAAGGAACGTCACCATGAAGTCTTCGAATCGAAGCTTCTTCGTGTTGGCGACCTTCAATGACTTCAGCTTATCTTCCTGCACCTCCTTGCAATGGACTCGGACCAAGGACCGCGCAACATCAGCACCGCAACGCGCTGCCGATTTCTTCCACGATTGCACTCGGCTCGGAATCTCCTCCAGTCGCGCCATCAGGGTCTCCATCTCCTGCCGCGACTCGTCTTCTGGCCAAAGTTCCTTGTCAATTCGGCCGATGGCTTCTCTCAGTCGGCCGATGAAAGGACTCACTTTTCCTACGCGGATATGCGCCCGGAGCAGATCCCGGTTGGCATCCTCGCCGAGTGGCACATTGTCCTTAATGGACCGCTCCACAGCCGCCGCTTCAGCTTCAGCGTCACCGCAAAAGTCTGCAACAAACGGGCAAGCAGACAATAAAAACCAAGTGTAAAGCACATGGTACAAGCACTCGGCAAAACATAAGACTTACTAGCCAGACGAGTCATCATCTACACAGCCCAGTTGTTGACATACTTCTCCTCAGCTATACATCGTCTATTTCGAACGGCCATCTGATTGTGCAGCTCAGTCCTCTGTTTCTTCAGTCTCTCCACCTCCTCTATCAACACCTTGTTCGCCTCCCGAGCCTCCTCTAGGGACTTCTCTCGTCCCTCCAGAGCATCCTTCATGCCGGCCATGGCGAGCATAGCAGCATCAAGTTCACCAGCGACCTGGTTCCTCTCCACCCTCAGGGCCTCATAGGCCGTTCCCATTTCACAAGTTTTCTGCCACCAAGAAACAAAGGGTAGTCAGCAAGTTTATCAGTTCACAGTCTAAGTTCTTCAGACCCCTGCCGACGCAAGCAGTCGACAGCGGTCTCGGGGACTACACCCAGTGGGTTCACTAAGAGTGACCCCACTGGCATGCATCTCAAGCAGGCCTGCCCTATTGAGATGCATGTGTTTCACCTACGCCTCAGAGGCCAATACTACCCGACCTGTGTGCAACTTACTCTCGGAGACTCTTACCGCAAGAGCGCTCCGACTGCAACAAGTACTCGCACTCGGAAATCCTGTCTACGGACACAACCAAGCTAAAGGAAAAATGTATAAAGACAACTGTCGGTGCAAGCACTCGACAGAAGTCTCGGAGACTACACCCACTGGGTTCACTCGGAGTGTACCCATTGCAAAAAAAACACAACACCACCCAGTGGGTTACAGGAGAAAAGTAAGTACTTACTAGACTACTTACTCGGATATCATCGCGCAGCTCCAAGCTCCGCTCGTACAAGGCCGCAACGGAGTCATAAGCCCTCTTGGCTTCTCCAGCCATGAGCTCCGCCTGCACCATGGCCCCCTTGGCCGCTCCCACCTGCTCCTCCGGAAGGCGCGGGATGCTGAATTCAGCACCCGACGAACCGGGAATCGTCGGAGGTTCTTGGGGCATCCCAAGGTCCGCCCCAGTCGGTTCCTCCCCCACCGGCACCGGTTCAGTCGGTGGAGGCGCTTCAGTCGGTGGAGCGTCGGCGGCAGGGGTGGCAGCAGGAGGAGCAGCCTCGGGGACAGGCTCCAGGATAGGCTCCACGGCGGGGTCGACTCTCCCCTGGTCGTCCTCGTCCAGGCGAATCGCCCCTGACAAGCCGAATGACATGACGTCTCAGAAAAAGAAAGAATGGCGCAGTCCGCGGGGATAAAACGCCCGACTCTCCTGCAACACACCTGGCTGGGACGAAACAACGTTGTCCGTGTCCATGGGGTCGTCCCCTTGGCGGGCTGGAGAGGTTGCAGAGGTGGCGACCCTGTCGAGTGAAATCCATTCGACTTATAAAGCAGGAGTTCACTCGGATAACAAAAAGAGCCGAAAGTTAGATTCACTTACATGGAGGTGACGGGGATAGCAACCCTCATTCGCGGCAGAGCCTTCCGAGGTTTGGGCCCACTAGGCTTGGGCGCCTTGGAAGACTGGCATGTGGGCTCAGCGGCAGTGTCCCTGGCCCTCTTGGTTCCTCGGACACTCGGGACCGCCGGAGCGACAGGCGGGGCACTCGACGACGCAGGAGGAGCTGAAGGGACGGCGGGCTCGTGTCGGCGCTTGCTCGGATGCTCTGGCCGAGGAGGTGGCGAGTCTTGCTCTTCATCCTCTTCCTCTTCCTCGCTGTCCTCCTCCTCCGACGCCTCGCTGTCGGAGACATATTCAGCGCTCTCCACGCTGCCCTCCTGACTGCCTTCCTCCTCTTCCTCCTCCGGACTCCCGTTCGAGACGGGGGGGAACCGGTTGGTCCACGCCTGCATGAAGTTCAGTCGGAAACATTAGGCATCACACGGAGATATAAGTAAACGACTGGAATTAAGACAGTTCAATGCACTCGGCTAATGCCACTCCCCTGATTCAGTGGAGGGTGGTCCGCGCTGTAAGGCTTCACTCGGCGAGCTCCTTTGGGGTTCTCACAGGGGCCCGTGATTTGGAGCACCCACGAGGTCACCCTCTCCTCGGGTACGCCCACCACGTTGGTCCGAGTGGAATCCTCGGGCCCTGTGTAGTGCCACATAGCATGGTCGCGAGCCTGCAGCGGCTGGATCCGCCGACCAAGGAATACTTCCAGCAGGTCTATACCGGTGACCCCCCTCCTCACGACATCCACGAGTGCCTCAACCAAAGGCTGGATGTCGTTCTTCTCGGCCTTCGAGAGCGCGAGCTGCTTAGGCGGGACGGGACGATCTAGACTAAACGGAGGCAACCCAGTCGAGCATTCGGACAGGTGATGTCGTGGCAGTAGAACCACGTCGACTGCCAGTTCCTAACCGACTCACTCAACTGGAGAGCAGGATAGATGCTCCGACTCTTCTTCTGGAATCCCAAACCTCCGCAGAGCTGGAGGAGGTGCGTCTTATCATCCGACTGACTAAGACGTTTGATAGTTTGGGATCGGGCGGAGAAGATGTGTTTGAACAAACCCCAATGGGGGGGCAACCAATGAAGCACTCGCACAGAACGATAAAGGCAGAAAGATGGGCGATGGCATTCGGAGGGAAGTGATGAAGTTGAGCCCCGAAGTGATTTATGATGCCTTTAAAGAAGGGATGCGGAGGCAAAGAAAAACCTCTGTGAACATGGCTGAGGAGCAGGACACGCTCCCCCTCCCGAGGCGCTGGCTCGACCTCGTTGCCCGCCGGCAGTCTCCAGGACTTATGCACGAGCATTCCACGCTCCACCAGCTCCAGCAGATCTCCCTCCGTCACCGTAGAGGGAAGGAAGTCTCCTTGAATCCACCCCGCCGGCAGTGGTCGCTGCCGCCGCTGAGCAGACGCCGCCGCCTTGCCCTTCTTCTTCCTCGCCTCCATCTTGCTGGTCTGACCCTTGGTCATGGAGGTGACAGCGAACTCTCGAGAGGAAGGGGAAGGAGGGAGTGTTGGAGCGCTGGAGGTGGCGAGGAAGACGGAGCAGGCGAGAGCGAAAGGGTCGGCGAGTGTAACGAAGAAGCCTCGCCGCCCAGATTTAAATAGGGTTCCGACTGGGTCACTGGCGGGTGGCCCCGAAACCTTATCCGCCCAACCGGCCGCGACGATTAGTGGAGGACTTGACGGCGCGAGAATCGAGGCGTCAGGCGCTACTCGAGTGCGCTGACGTCGTCCCCGCTGAGCGTGCGGAACCCGAAATTTGAGATCCCGGAAAATCCGCCACTGTCAGTTGACCGGTCGCGTCAAAAGATGCCGCGGAAACACTCGGCTCCTGACAGTCGGTTTCGCAAGCACTTCCACTCGGATCGTTGGTCAGAAAAGGTAAAATGGATAGGGGCAAGCAACGCCCAAGCCGAATCTAATCCAGTCGGATCCGAACTTCAAGCACCGCTTCGTCGTATCAACCCCAATCCATTCGGGGACTAATGATGGGGTCATAGTCCTAGGGTAGGGTCATAGGCCTGCCATACAGGTCCTACCCAAGGACTACCCCACACAAAGAACAAGACCCTAAGTCTACCCCGACTGGATTAAGGAATCCCCGTCATCCAGTCGGCAACAGGTCCTGTATCATCCAGTCGGATACTAGCATTCAGAGGTTACCAAGCTAACCGACTGGATACACTCGGTACATCGTAACCTCCCTGGGGGGAAACGGTCGTACGTTTCCGGGTGCAGTTATTAGCATTTAGAGCGTACGTTACCTGTAACGTATGCATTCAATCGCCACTACTGCGCCCCTGAATCAGAACCGTTGTGGAGGGCAGCGCACTCTATATAAGCCGCCCTCCCCCACTGGTAAAAGGGTTAGCAAATCATTGTATTCCATATTACACTCGGTAAGAAACTCCGAGAGCACTGAGACGTATGGCTGTTACCTCCACCGCAGAGGGGCCTGAACTCATACAACCTCGCTGTAGCTAGGACTCTGCCCATCTCATTCGTACCCTACACATCTACTGTCAGGCTTATACCCACGACAACTAGGATTGGAGGAGGACTCCTCCTCCCTTGGTGGCGCAGCCCTTGGGGCTCCTTGAGCCCCAAGGAAAGCCTCCCCTCCCCTCCTCCTATATATATGGAGCTATTAGGGCTGATTTGAGACGACTTCTGCCACGGTAGCCCGACCACATACCTCCACGGTTTTACCTCTAGATCGCGTTTCTGCGGAGCTCGAGCGGAGCCCTGCTGAGATTAGATCACCACCAACCGCCGGAGCACCGTGACACTGCCGGAGAACTCATCTACCTCTCCGTCTCTCTTGCTGGATCAAGAAGGCCAAGATCATCGTGAGCTGTACGTGTGCTGAACGCGGAGGTGCCGTCCGTTCGGCACTAGATCATGGGACGGATCGCGGGACGGTTCGTGGGACGGTTCGCGGGGCGGATCGAGGGACGTGAGGACGTTCCACTACATCAACCGCGTTCCTTAACGCTTTTGCTCTGTGATCTACAAGGGTACGTAGATTGGAAATCCCCTCTCGTAGATGGACATCACCATGATAGGTCTTCGTGCGCGTAGGAAAATTTTTGTTTCCCATGCGACCTTCCCCAACACCATGGTGGTGACTGGCAGGGCAGCGCGATACAGCGGCGAGGCACCGGTGCGAGGTGGCTGCGGCGGCCAGCAGGAGGCCGCGACTGAGATCCGGCGGCGCGAGATGCCGGCGAGCGGGTGCGGCTCTGCTGCGGGGCGCGCTCGGGCCCGGGCGGCTCGGGCGGGTCGGTCGTGGGCTCCATAGGGCCATGGCGGCTCAGAGGAACAGGCTGCAGGAGGGTGGAGGTTGGTTGCGACTAGGGTTAGCGAATGGCATGGAAAACGAGGCAAGAGAGGTTGGCTGACCAAATTAGGCAGGGAGGTTGTCTATTTATAGACAAGGCTTATCCCAATCCGACTCCGTTTTCGACCACGGGATCACGATCGGACGGCCACGTATGCGGAAATGGCTAGGTGGGCTATGTAGAGTGGCTAGCCGAAGATGAGAGGGAAAATGGGCACCCGGCAATGTATTTTTAAACACCGAAAAACGTCCGACGATAACCAAATACGGTGCCGCTACGTCGACCGTTCGGGAACCAGACGGACTCCGATTGCGACGCCAATTGGCAGCCGGCCTACCTACAACTAAATAAGACCGCACGCCAAGTTTCATCCCAATCCAAGAAAGTTTTATACACACTTTTAAAAACAAGGTTTTGACGATGCCGCGGGTGCGTGCGAGTGTGGTCGGGGCTCAAAACGGGCAACGACGAGAACAGAGAGAACCGACAAGTAATAACGGTTGCAAGTTTTGAAAACTGACGGCAACGAGGTTCCGATGCAATGCGGATGATGCGCGTGATGCGATGATGAATGCGACACACAAACTTACAACACGTCGACAACAAAATAAAAGGGGAATCTTCTGGAGCGTCGGTCTCGGGCTGTCACAGTCCCGCTATTGGTTATTGACCGGAGAGTGTCACGGTCATATCTGTAGAGTTCTTGAACTCGGAGGGTTTGCACACTTAAGGTTTGGTGACGATTTGATACTGTTGAGTTATATATGTTGGTGACCAAAAGTTGTTCAGAGTCCCACATGACATCCCGAACATCACGAGGAGCTCCAGAATGGTCCGAAGGAAAAGATTTATATATAGGAAAGTGGCATTTGGGTTCCGGAAAGGTTTCAGGTGTTTCCGGTAGTGTACAAGGAGTGCCGAAAGGGTTCCGGGGGTCCACCGGGAGGGGCCCACCCACACCAGGGGCCCCATGGGCCTAAGAGGTGGCGCACCAGCCCCTAATGGGCTAGGAAGCCGACCCCTAAAGGGCCCATGCGCCCAAGGTGGTAGGTGGGGTGTCTTGGATAAGAGGAAGTCCTCCCTAAGCTTCGACCTCCCTTGTGGGAGGTGGACTCTTCCCCATCTTGGCCGACCGACCCCTCATTGGAGGAGGGTCTAAGGTTGTGCCCCACCTACCCTCTCTTCCTATAAATAGAGAGGGGGATAGAGGACAGCAACACACCAAGGCATAGGTGCAGCCCTCTCTCTCTCTCTCTCTCTCTCTCTCTCTCTCTCTCTCTCTCTCTCGCTCGCTCGCTCCTAACTCTGTTTCTCCTCCAAAACGCATCTGCGTCAGTGCTAGCGAAGGCCTGCTGAGATTGCTCCTCCACCACCACCCCATGATGTGTTGTCGGAGAACTCATATACCTCTCCACCCTCGCTAGCTGGATCAAGGAGGTTGCTACCTCTTGAGCTTGCGTTGGTTTTTCCCATGAAGAGGAAAGGGTGATGCAGCACAGTAGCAGTAAGTATTTCCCTCAGTTTGCGAACCAAGGTATCAATCCAGTAGGAGTATCAAGCCAAGTCTCCACCGTACCTGCGCAAAAACAGCAAACTTGCACCCAACGCTACAAAGAGGTTGTCAATCCCTTCACGATTGGTTGCAAGGTGAGATCTGAAGGCGGAAAGTGCAACAAAGTAAAAGTGTAAGGCTGAAAATATGATGTGAAGTAGACCCGGGTGCCATAGTGTTCACTAGAGACTTCTCTCATGATAGCAAATATTACGGTGGGTGAACGAATTACTGTCGAGCAATTGATAGAACCGCGCAAAGTCATGACGATATCTAAGGCAATGATCATACATATAGGCATCATGTCCGAGACAAGTAGACCGATACTTTCTGCATCTACTACTATTACTCCACACATCGACCGCTATCCAGCATGCATCTAGTGTATTGAGTTCATGACAAACAGAGTAACGCCTTAAGAAAGATGACATGATGTAGAGGGATAAATTCATGCAATAGATATAAACCCCATCTTTTTACCCTTGATGGCAACAACACGATGCGTGCCTCGCTATCTCTTCTGTCACTGGGTGAGGTCACCGCACGGTATGAACCCAAAACCAAGCACTTCTCCCATTGCAAGAATCATAGATCAAGTTGGCCAAACAAAACCCACAACTCGAAGAGAAATACAAGGATATGAATGTTGGAAATATGCCCTAGAGGCAATAATAAATTAGTTATTATTATATTTCTTAGTTCATGATAATCGTTTATTATCCATGCTATAAATGTATTGATTGGAAACACAATACTTGTGTGGATACATAGACAAAACACTGTCCCTAGTAAGCCTCTAGTTGACTAGCTTGTTAATCAAAGATGGTCAAGGTTTCCTGGCCATAGGCAAGTGTTGTCACTTGATAACGGGATCACATCATTAGGAGAATCATGTGATGGACTAGACCCAAACTAATAGACGTAGCATGTTGATCGTGTCATTTTGTTGCTACTGTTTTCTGCGTGTCAAGTATTTATTCCTATGACCATGAGATCATATAACTCACTGACACCGGAGGAATGCTTTGTGTGTATCAAACGTCGCAACGTAACTGGGTGACTATAAAGATGCTCTACAGGTATCTCCGAAGGTGTTAGTTGAGTTAGTATGGATCAAGACTGGGATTTGTCACTCCGTGTGACGGAGAGGTATCTCGGGGCCCACTCGGTAATAAAACATCACACACAAGCCTTGCAAGCAATGTAACTTAGTGTAAGTTGCGGGATCTTGTATTACGGAACGAGTAAAGAGACTTGCCGGTAAACGAGATTGAAATAGGTATGCGGATACTGACGATCGAATCTCGGGCAAGTAACATACCGAAGGACAAAGGGAATGACTTACGGGATTATACGAATCCTTGGCACTGAGGTTCAAACGATAAGATCTTCGTAGAATATGTAGGATCCAATATGGGCATCCAGGTCCCGCTATTGGATATTGACCGAGGAGTCTCTCGGGTCATGTCTACATAGTTCTCGAACCCGCAGGGTCTGCACACTTAAGGTTCGACGTTGTTTTATGCGTATTTGAGTTATATGGTTGGTTACCGAATGTTGTTCGGAGTCCCGGATGAGATCACGGACGTCACGAGGGTTTCCGGAATGGTCCGGAAACGAAGATTGATATATAGGATGACCTCATTTGATTACCGGAAGGTTTTCGGAGTTACCGGGAATGTACCGGGAATGACGAATGGGTTCCGGGGGTTCACCGGAGAGGGGCAACCCACTCCGGGGAAGCCCATAGGTATTTGGGGGGGTCATACCAGCCCTTAGTGGGCTTGTGGGACAGCCCACCAAATCCTATGCGCCAAGGAAGAAAAAATCAAAGAAAGAAAAAAAAAAGGAGGGGAAGTGGGAAGGGGGAAGGACTCCCTCCCACCAAACCAAGTAGGACTCGGTTTGGGGGGGCAGAGTCCTCCCCCCTGGCTCGGCCGACCCCCTTGGGGTCCCTTGGACCCCAAGGCAAGGTCCCCCTCCCTCCTCCTATATATATGGGGCTTTTAGGGCAGATTTGAGACGACTTTCTCACGGCTGCCCGACCACATACCTCCATAGTTTTTCCTCTAGATCGTGTTTCTGCGGAGCTCGGGCGGAGCCCTGCTGAGACAAGATCATCACCAACCTCCGGAGCGCCGTCACGCTGCCGGAGAACTCTTCTACCTCTCCGTCTCTCTTGCTGGATCAAGAAGGCCGAGATCATCGTCGAGCTGTACGTGTGTTGAACGCGGAGGTGCCGTCCGTTCGGTACTTGATCGTGGGACTGATCGCGGGATTGTTCGCGGGGCGGATCGAGGGACGTTTGGACGTTCCACTACATCAACCGCGATCTCACATCGCTTCTGCTGTACGATCTACAAGGGTACGTAGATCACTCACCCCCTCTCGTAGATGGACATCACCATGATAGGTCTTCGTGCGCGTAGGAAAATTTTTGTTTCCCATGCGACGTTCCCCAACAGTGGCATCATGAGCTAGGTTCATGCGTAGATGTCTTCTCGAGTAGAACACAAAAGTTTTTGTGGGCGGTGATGTGCGTTTCGCTGCCCTCCTTAGTCTTTTCTTGATTCCGCGGTATTGTTGGATTGAAGCGGCTTGGACCGACATTACTCGTACGCTTACGAGAGACTTGTTTCATCGTTACGAGTAACCCCCTTTGCTCAAAGATGACTGGCAAGTGACGGTTTCTCCAACTTTAGTTGAATCGGATTTGACCGAGGAGGTCCTTGGATGAGGTTAAATAGCAACTCATATATCTCCGTTGTGGTGTTTGCGTAAGTAAGATGCGATCCTACTAGATACCCTTGGTCACCACGTAAAACATGCAACAACAAAATTAGAGGACGTCTAACTTGTTTTTGCAGGGTATGCTTGTGATGTGATATGGCCAACGATGTGATGTGATATATTGGATGTATGAGATGATCATGTTGTAATAGAAATATCGACTTGCACGTCGATGGTACGGCAACCGGCAGGAGCCATAGGGTTGTCTTTATACTAACATTTGTGCTTGCAGATGCGTTTACTATTTTGCTAGGATGTAGCTTTAGTAGTAATAGCATGAGTAGCACGACAACCCCGATGGCAACACATTGATGGAGATCATGGCGTGGCGCCGGTGACAAGAAGATCGTGCCGGTGCTTTGGTGATGGAGATCAAGAAGCACGTGATGATGGCCATATCATGTCACTTATGAATTGCATGTGATGTTAATCCTTTTATGCACCTTATTTTGCTTAGAACGACGGTAGCATTATGAGGTGATCTCTCACTAAAATTTCAAGACGAAATTGTGTTCTCCCCGACTGTGCACCGTTGCTACAGTTCGTCGTTTCGAGACACCACGTGATGATCGGGTGTGATAGACTCAACGTTCACATACAACGGGTGCAAAACAGTTGCGCACGCGGAACACTCGGGTTAAGCTTGACGAGCCTAGCATGTGCAGACATGGCCTCGGAACACATGAGACCGAAAGGTCGAGCATGAATCGTATAGTTGATATGATTAGCATAGAGATGCTTACCACTGAAACTATTCTCGACTCACGTGATGATCGGACTTGAGATAGCGGATTTGGATCATGTACCACTCAAATGACTAGAGAGATGTACTTTTTGAGTGGGAGTTCTTAAGTAATATGATTAATTGAACTAATTGTCATGAACATAGTCTAATGGTCTTTGCGAATTACGATGTAGCTTGCGCTATAGCTCTACTGTTTTTATATGTTCCTAGAGAAAATTTAGTTGAAAATTGATAGTAGCAATCTTTGCAGACTAAGTCTGTAAAACCGAGGATTGTCCTCGTTGCTACGCAGAAGGCTTATGTCCTTAATGCACCACTCGGTGTGCTGCACCTCGAGCGTCGTCTGTGGATGCTATGAACATCCGACATACACGTTACTGATGACTACACGATAGTTCAGTGCAAGATACTTAATGGCTTAGAAGCAAGGCGCCGAAAACGTTGTAAAACGTCACGGAACATAAGTGATGTTCCGAAGAGATGAAATTGTGATTTCATGCTTGTGCCCTTGTTAAGAGGTACGAGACCTCCAAACAAGATTCTTTGTCCACAAAGTAAAGGAGAAAAGCTCAATCGTTGAGCGTGTGCTCAGATTGTCTGAGTACGACAATCACTTGAATCAGGTGGGAGTTAATCTTCCAGATGAGATAGTGATGGTTCTCCAAAGACACTGCCACCAAGCTATGAGAGCTTGGTGATGAACTATAACATATCAAGGATAGATACAGTGATCCTTGAGCAATTCGTGATGTTTTGACACTGCGAAAGTAGAAATCAAAAAGGAGCATCAATAGTTGATGGTTAGTAAAACCACTAAGTTTCAAGAAAGGCGAGGGCTAGAAGGGATACTTCGTGAAATGGCAAAACAGTTGCTGCGCTAATGAAGAGACCCAAGACTAAACCCAAACCCGAGACTAAGTGCTTCTGTAATGAGGGGAACAGTCACTGAAGCGGAGCAACTCTAGATACTTGGTAGATAAGAAGGCTGGCAAAAGTCGAGAGAAGTATATTTGATATACATAATGTTGATGTGTACTTTACTAGTACTCCTAGTAGCACGAGGGTATTGGATACCAGTTCGGTTGCTAAGTGATTAGTAACGCGAAATGAAAGCTACGGCGTAAACGGAGACTAGCTAAAGGCGAGGTGACGATACGTGTTGGAAGTGTTTCCAAGGTTGATATGATCAAACGTCGCACGCTCCCTCTACCATCGGGATTGGTGTTAAACCGAAATAATTGTTATTTGGTGCTTGCGTTAAGCATGAACATGATTGGATCGTGTTTGTTGCAATACGATTATTCATTTAACGAGAATAATGGTTACTCTGTTTGCTTGAATAATCACCTTTAATGGTTTATTGAATCTCGATCGTAGTGTTACACATGTTCATAATATTGGTGCCAAAACATACCGGGTAATGATGATAGTACCACTTACTTGTGGCACTGCCGCTTGAGTCATGTTAGTATAAATTGCATGAAGAGGCTCCATGCTGATGGATCTTTATACTCACTTGATTTTGAATCACTAGTGACATGCAACTCATACCACATGAGCAAGGCCTTATTTTCATTGAGATGAAACAAGATAGTAACTTGTTGGAAGTGATACATTTGATGTATGCAGTCCAATGAGTGCTGAGGCACACAGTGGATTTCATTATGTTCTTACTTCACTGACGACTTGAGTAGATACAGGAGTATTTACTTAATGAGTCACAAGTCTGAAATATTGAAAAGTTCAATTCTGTTTCAGAGTGAAGTTCGTCGTAACAAAAGGATAAACTGTCTACGATATGATCATAGAAATGAATAGCTGAGTTACGAGTTTTGGTACGCAGTTAAGACAATGTGGAAATTGTTTCGCAGTTCATGCCACCTGGAACATCATAGTGTGATGATGTGTCTGAAAGTCATAGCCACGCACTATTTGGTATGGTGCATACTATGATGTCTCTTATCGAATTACCACTATCGTTTATGGGTTATGCATTAGAGACAACCGCACTCACTTTAAATAGGGCACCGCGTATTTCCGTTGAGATGACACAGTATAGACTGAGGTTTAGAGAAATCTAAATTGTCGTTTCTTGAAAGTTTGGGGCTTCGACACTTATGTGAAAAAGTTTCAGTCTGATAAGCTCGAACCCAAAGCGGATAAATGCATCTTCATAGGATATCCAAAACAGTTGGGTACATCTCCTATCTCAGATCCAAAAGCAAAGTGTTTGTTTCTAGAAACGGATCCTTTCTCGAGGAAAGGTTTCTCTCGAAAGAATTGAGTGGGAGAGTGGTAGAACTTGATGAGGTTATTGAACCATCACTTCAACCAGTGTGTAGCAGGGCGCAGGAAGTTGTTCCTGTGGCGCCTACACCAATTGAAGTGGAAGCTGATGATGGTGATCATCGAGCATCAGATCAAGTTACTACAAGCCTCGTAGGTTGACAAGGTCGCGTACTACTACAGAGTGGTACGATAACCCTGTCTTGGAAGTCATGTTGTTGAGCAACAGTGAAACTACGAGTTATGGAGAAAGCGATGGTGGGCCCAGATTTCGACAAATGGCTGGAAGCCATGAAATCCGAGAGAGGATCCATGTATGAAAACAAAGTGTAGACTTTGGTAGAACTACTTGATGGTCATAGGACTATTGAGTAAAAAAAATGGATCTTTAAAGGAAGACAGACGATGATGGTGATAAGTCACTATTAAGAAAAGCTCGACTTGTCGCAAAGATGTTTTCGACAAGATCAAACAAGTTGACTATGATGAGACTTTCTCACTCGTAGCGATGCTAAAGGTCTGTTAGAATTATGTTAGTTGTTGATGCATTATTTATGAAATATTGCATGTAGGATGACAAAACATTGCTTTCTCAACGGTTTCCTTGAGCAAACATTGTATGTGATACAACCAGAAGGTTTTGTCGATCCTAAAGATACTAGCAAGTATGCAAGCTCCAGTGATCCTTCAATGGACTGGTGCAAGCATCTCGGAGTTGGAATATACACTTTGATGAGATGATCAAAGATTTTGGGTTTGTACAAGGTTTATGAGAAACTTGTATTTCCAAAGAAGTGAGTGGGAGCACTGTAGAATTTCTGATAAGTGTATGTGGTAGACATATTGTTGATCAGAAGTAATGTAGAATTTCTGTAAAGCATATAAGGTTGTTTGAAAGGAGTTTTCAAAGGAATACCTGGATTGAGCTACTTGAACGTTGAGCATCAAAGATCTATGGAGATAGATCGAAAGTGCTTAATGGAAGTTTCGACAAGATACATGCCTTGACAAGTTTTTGAAGGAGTTCAAAATAGATCAGCAAAGAAGGAGTTCTTGGTTGCGTTGTGAGGTGTGAATTTGAGTAAGACTCAAAACCCGACCCCGGCAGAATAAAGAGAATAAACGAAGGTCGTCTTCTATGCCTTAGCCGTAGAATCTAAAGTATGCCATGCTGTGTACCGCACCTGATGTGTGCCTTAACTCAAAGTATTTTGAGAGGTACAGAGAGTGATCCATGATTGAATCAGTAGCAGCGGTCAAAATTTATCCTTAGTAACTAATGGACTAAGGAATTTTTCTCGATTATGGAGGTGGTTAAAGAGTTCGTCATAAAAGGTTACGTCGATGCAAGCTTTGACACTAATCCGATTAACTATGAGTAGTGAAACGGATTCATATAGTAGAGTAGATATTTGGAGCATTTCCGAATAGCACGTAGTAGCAGCATCTATAAGATGACATAAAGATTTGTAAAGAACGCACGGATCTGAAAGTTTCAGAACCGTTGACTAAAACCTCTCTCACGAGCAAGACGTGACCAGACCCCAGAACTATATGGGTGTTGGATTCGTTGGAATCACATGGTGATGTGAACTAGATTATTGACTCTAGTGCAAGTGGGAGACTGTTGGAAATATGCCCTAGAGGCAATAATAAATTAGTTATTATTATATTTCTTAGTTCATGATAATCGTTTATTATCCATGCTATAAATGTATTGATTGGAAACACAATACTTGTGTGGATACATAGACAAAACACTGTCCCTAGTAAGCCTCTAGTTGACTAGCTTGTTGATCAAAGATGGTCAAGGTTTCCTGGCCATAGGCAAGTGTTGTCACTTGATAACGGGATCACATCATTAGGAGAATCATGTGATGGACTAGACCCAAACTAATAGACGTAGCATGTTGATCGTGTCATTTTCTTGCTACTGTTTTCTGCGTGTCAAGTATTTATTCCTATGACCATGAGATCATATAACTCACTGACACCGGAGGAATGCTTTGTGTGTATCAAACGTCGCAACGTAACTGGGTGACTATAAAGATGCTCTACAGGTATCTCCGAAGGTGTTAGTTGAGTTAGTATGGATCAAGACTGGGATTTGTCACTCCGTGTGACGGAGAGGTATCTCGGGGCCCACTCGGTAATACAACATCACACACAAGCCTTGCAAGCAATGTAACTTAGTGTAAGTTGCGGGATCTTGTATTACGGAACGAGTAAAGAGACTTGCCGGTAAACGAGATTGAAATAGGTATGCGGATACTGACGATCGAATCTCGGGCAAGTAACATACCGAAGGACAAAGGGAATGACTTACGGGATTATACGAATCCTTGGCACTGAGGTTCAAACGATAAGATCTTCGTAGAATATGTAGGATCCAATATGGGCATCCAGGTCCCGCTATTGGATATTGACCGAGGAGTCTCTCGGGTCATGTCTACATAGTTCTCGAACCCGCAGGGTCTGCACACTTAAGGTTCGACGTTGTTTTATGCGTATTTGAGTTATATGGTTGGTTACCGAATGTTGTTCGGAGTCCCGGATGAGATCACGGACGTCACGAGGGTTTCCGGAATGGTCCGGAAACGAAGATTGATATATAGGATGACCTCATTTGATTACCGGAAGGTTTTCGGAGTTACCGGGAATGTACCGGGAATGACGAATGGGTTCCGGGGGTTCACCGGAGAGGGGCAACCCACTCCGGGGAAGCCCATAGGTATTTGGGGGGGTCATACCAGCCCTTAGTGGGCTGGTGGGACAGCCCACCAAATCCTATGCGCCAAGGAAGAAAAAATCAAAGAAAGAAAAAAAAAAGGAGGGGAAGTGGGAAGGGGGAAGGACTCCCTCCCACCAAACCAAGTAGGACTCGGTTTGGGGGGGGAGAGTCCTCCCCCCTGGCTCGGCCGACCCCCTTGGGGTCCCTTGGACCCCAAGGCAAGGTCCCCCTCCCTCCTCCTATATATATGGGGCTTTTAGGGCAGATTTGAGACGACTTTCTCACGGCTGCCCGACCACATACCTCCATAGTTTTTCCTCTAGATCGTGTTTCTGCGGAGCTCGGGCGGAGCCCTGCTGAGACAAGATCATCACCAACCTCCGGAGCACCGTCACGCTGCCGGAGAACTCTTCTACCTCTCCGTCTCTCTTGCTGGATCAAGAAGGCCGAGATCATCGTCGAGCTATACGTGTGCTGAACGCGGAGGTGCCGTCCGTTCGGTACTAGATCGTGGGACTGATCGCGGGATTGTTCGCGGGGCGGATCGAGGGACGTGAGGACGTTCCACTACATCAACCGCGATCTCACATTGCTTCTGCTGTACGATCTACAAGGGTACGTAGATCACTCATCCCCTCTCGTAGATGGACATCACCATGATAGGTCTTCGTGCGCGTAGGAAAATTTTTGTTTCCCATGCGACGTTCCCCAACAATGAAATCATGCATATAAGAGATCAGAAGAAACTCAAATAAGATCCATAGATAATCTGATCATAAATCCACAATTCATCGGATCTCGACAAACACACCGCAAAAGAAGATTACATCGGATAGATCTCCATGAAGATCATGGATAACTTTGTATTGAAGATCCAAGAGAGAGAAGAAGCCATCTAGCTACTAGCTATGGACCCGAAGGTCTATGTGAACTACTCACGCATCATCGGAGAGGCAATGGTGTTCATGAAGAAGCCCTCCGTGTCCGAATCCCCCCTCCGGCAGGGCACCAGAACGTGCCCCGGACGGGATCTTGCGGAGACAGAAGCTTGTGGCGGCGGAAAAGTATTTTCGTGGCTCTCTCTCGTAGTTTTGGATTTTTGGGGGATTTATAGGCGGAAGAAGTAGGGGAGAGGAGCCACGGGGGGCCCACAAGCCTGCTAGGCGCGGGCCCCCCAGGCCGTGGCTAGGGGGCTTGTGGCCTCCCCTTGTGCCCTCTACCTTGGTTCTCAAGCTCCCTGCGTATCTTCTGTTCCGGAAAAAATCTTTTTCGGAGGTTTTATTCCGTTTGGACTCCGTTTAATATTCTCCTCTGAAAAGGGTAAAAAACACGAAAAAACAGGAACTGGCACTTGGCACTAAGTTAATAAGTTAGTCCCAAAAAAGATATAAAAGGCATACAAAACATCCAAAGTTTGACCAGATAATAGCATGGAACCATCAAAAATTATAGATACGTTGGAGACGTATCAAGAATCCCCAAGCTTAACTCCTGCTCGTCCTCGGGTAGGGAAGTGATAAAGAATGAATTTTTGATGTGGAATGCTACCTAGCATATTTGTCCTTTGTAACTTCTTTCATGTGACATGAATGTTCAGATACGTAAGATTCAAAACAATAGTTTGCTATTGACATGAAAACAATAATAATTCAAACAAACTAGCAAGGTAATCATGAACATTCAAAATAACAAGGCAGAAGGAAGTTATCCCTACAAAATTATATAGTCTGGCTATGCTCCATCATCCCCACACAACGAATTTAAATCATGCACAACCCTGGTATTGGCCAAGTAATTGTTTTCGCACTCTTACTTTCTCAAACCTTTTTCAACTCTCACGCAATACATGAGCGTGAGCCATGGATATAGCACTTATAGGTGGAATAGAGTGTGGTGAAGGTTGTGAGGCAAAAAGGAGGAGATGGTCACATTGACTTGGCGTATCAAAGGGCTATGGAGATGCCCATCAATAGATATCATTGTGAAAGAGTAGGGATTACCATGCAATGGATGCACTTAGAGCTATAAGTGTGTGAAAGCTCAAAAGGAGAACTAGTGGGTGTGCATCCAACTTGCTTGCTCACGAAGACCTAGGGCAATTTTGAGGAAGCCCATCATTGAAATATACAAGCCAAGTTATATAATGAAGATTCCCACTAGTATATGGTGGTGACAAAACAAGAGACTCTCAATCATGAAGAACATGGTGCTATTATGAAGCACAAGTGTGGAAGAAGATAGTAGCATTGTCCCTTCTCTCTTTTTATCTCTCTCTCTCTTTTGTTTGGGCTCTTTGGCCTCTTTCCATAATTTTTTTGTGTGGGCAACTTTGGCCTATTTTTTTATTTCCTCACATGGGACAATGCTCTAATAATGATGATCATCACACTTTCATTTACTCACAGCTCAATGCTTAGAACAATGATGACTCTATAGGAAATGCCTCCGGCAGTTTACCGGGATGTGCAACGATCTAGCTTGGCGTATGACGTTGAAACATCTTGCTAGCTATCTTATGATCATGCAATGGCAATATGTAAGTGATGGCACAAGTCATGAGACGGAACGGTGGGAGTTGCATGGCAATATATCTCGGAATGGCTATTGATGACCCACAAGTATAGGGGATCAATCGTAGTCCTTTCGATAAGTAAGAGTGTCGAACCCAACGAGGAGAAGAAGGCTTTAATAAACGGTTTTCAGCAAGGTAATAACTGCAAGCACTGAAAGTAGCGGTAACAAGTGATGGTGTAGTGAGGTGAAACGTAGCAAGCGAAAAGTAACAAGTAACAAGTAGTAGCAATAGTGCAGCATGTGGACCAATCCCTTTTGCAGCAAGGGACAAGCCTGAACAAAGTCTTATAGGAGAAAAAAATGCTCCCCAGTACACACGGGAATTTCTCTCATGCTAGTTTCATCATGTTCATATGATTCGCGTTCGTTACTTTGATAGTTTGATATGTGGGTGGACCGGCGCTTGGGTACTGCCCTTACTTGGACAAGCATCGCACTTATTATTAACCCCTCTCGCAAGCATCCGCAACTACAAAAGAAGAATTAAGACAACGTCTAACCATAGCATTAAACTAGTGGATCCAAATCAGCCCCTTACGAAGCAACGCATAGACTGGGGTTTAAGCTTCTGTCACTCCAGCAACCCATCATCTACTTACTACTCCCCAATGCCTTCCTCTAGGCCCAAATATGGTGAAGTGTTATGTAGTCGACGTTCACATAACACCACTAGAGGAAAAACAACATACATCATATCAAAAAACCGAACGAATATCAAACTCACATGACTATTATCAGCATGACTTATCCCATGTCCTCAGGAACAAAAGTAACTACTCACAAAGCATAATGATAATCATGATCAGAGGTGTAATGAATAGCATCAAGGATCTGAACATAAACTCTTCCACCAAGTAATCCAACTAGCATCAACTACAAAGAGTAATCAACACTACTAGCAACCTTACTAGTACCAATTGGAGTCGTGAGACGGAGATTGGTTACAAGAGATGAAATAGGGATTCGAGAGGAGATGGTGCGGATGAAGATGCCTCCCCTTTGACGATTGGAGTGTTTTTATGACGATGGCGACGATTTCCCCCTCCGGGAGGGAAGTTTCCCCGGCAGGATCGTCCTGCCGGAGCTCTAGATTGGATCTGCTCAAGTTCTGCCTCGTGGCGGCGGTGAAACCACGAAAAAGCTCCCGATTGACTTTTTCTGGAACGAAACCCTTCATATAGCAAAAGAGGGGGGCTAGTGGGCCGTCAGGGAACCCACAAGCTTGCTAGCCGCCACCTGGGGGTGGCGGTGGCAGGGCTTGTGGCGCCCTGGTAGCTCCCCTCTGGTACTTCTTTAGCCCAGTATTTTTTATATAATCCCAAAAAAATCCACGTAAATTTTCAGGGCATTTGGAGATGTGCAGAATAGTGGACTAAGGTTTGCTCCTTTTCCAGTCCAGAATTCCAGCTGCCTGAATTCTCCCTCTTCAAATAAACCTTGCAAAATAAGAGAGAAAAGGCATAAATATGGTACCAAAAAGTAATATAACAGTCCATAAAGCAATAAATATCAACATGAAAGCATGATGCAAAATGGACGTATCAACTCCCCCAAGCTTAGACCTCGCTTGTCCTCAAGCGAAAACCAAGTTCCATAAACATGTCCACATGTTTAGGGGCAACGGTGTCGATAAAACATAATACGGACATGAGGGCATCATGATCACACATAGAATAGCAATACATCATAAAGATTCTTATTGGAAAGTAACAATTCCTTCACAAAGCGAAGCATGAAGCAAAAACCTTACCGAGAAGTAACAAACAACAGTCCAAAGTCATCGAAGCAATAGCAATTTATCATAACATCAGAAAGAGTCAAATAAGAGCTTGTAAGGCAAACCCACATACTCAATCATCTCTTTTGTTTTCCACAATTGTTACAACTCACGTGGTACTCATGGTGTCAAAGTTTCAAGTGGACACAGAGGAAGATAGGGGCTTATAGTTTTGCCTCCTAACTATTTACCTCAAGGGTAAAGTCAACAACAATAAAGCATAAGTACTCAACTCCAAGTTGATATATGAATATAGATCTTTCCCAAGCATGTGACGGCAGCCAAGACAAAGGCAAAAAAAGGGAATTGGTGAAGATCACCATTTCTCTTACAAGGGCAAAAAGTAAAGGTACAAGATAGGCCCTTCGCAGAGGGAAGCAGAGGTTGTCATGCGCTTTTGAGGTTTCAATGTGTGTCCTCTTAGTGCGGAGGAACGTCACTTTATATTGCCTCCAGTGATAAAGAACTTTATTATGCAGTCTGTTGCTTTTATGTCTTCCTCATCACAGGTTCGTACAAAGCTTATTTTCCACACACTAATAGATCATACATATTAGAGAGCAATTTTTATTGGTTGCACCGATGACAACTTACTTGAAGGATCTTATTCAATCCATAGGTAGGTACGATGGACTCTCATGGCAAAACTGGGTTGAAGGTTTATGGATGCACAAGTAGTATCTCTACTTGGTGCGGGAGTTTTGGCTAATATGAGGTGGAAGCAATCGTCACATGCTAAGGGATCTCTAATCATATAACATTGTTTGGAACCAAGCAAACACAATTCATTATGTTGTCTTCCTTGTCCAACATCTACTCCTAAGCATGTAATAGTTTGTTGAGTGCTCACAATTGTAAAAAGTGTCTAAGATGATATATTTATATGTGAACCTCTCTTTCCTTATTACTTCTTATTAATTGCAACAATGACTGAGGTCTATGTTGATTTATCCTCAACAAGTTTCAATCATCATACGTGTCATATGTGAAGCTATCACTTTCCATAAGATCGTCTCATGATCTTTCATGCTATCGTTCTTTTCATACTTTTGATCATGGCACAAAGCAAAGCCCTTGACTAAGATACTCTTGATTATATAGCTCACGAGCTCGAATACATCGGGGGAGAGACAAAAGCAAAAGACTTAAACTAAACACTAAATACTTATTCCTCTAAGAGAAGAAATAAAAACTGAAAAGGAAAGAACTAAAATAAAGGTAAAAGCAAAAGATATAAAGGTGATACGATACCAGGGCAACTCCCCCAAGCTTGGCAGAAGCCAAGGGGATTGCCCATACCAATGCTTAGTTGTCTTCCTTTGGTGGTGATGGTGGTGGAGTTTTTGAAGTAGTCTGATCCTCCCTCTTTCAAGGCATAGGTGCTCCATCGTGGCAGGATGAACGAGTTGCCGGAATCCTCAAATCTGCAGCCAACCTTATTGATTTAAATCTGTACACATACTCACAGTTTTGGTTCTGCAGGTCATAGATCTGGCCCTGAAGTTGATCAACCCTGTCTTAGAGCCTGGAGAGATTTTCCCAATGTCAATGGCATCCATCTTGTGCTTGCTGGTGAACTCCGTGATCATCATGTGGTTGGCGTTGAGTCCACCCTCCACCATCCCTTGGCACTTGAAGACTTGTTGCTCCATTGCTTCGAGCCTCGTCTCCACGCTTCTGGTCTTCTTAGGCCCCTCAACATCACGGATGTGCAACATCCCCTCGCTCATCTTGATAGATTGTGGGTGTTTTAACACTTCCTTGTGGTAGGGATTGATGACCTTCTCGAAGATCTTGTCCTTAGGAGCGTTTGGGGAAGTCATGATGATCTAGATCTGTCATAGAAATAGGCTCGAAACGAAAATAGAGGAAAACTGCGCGATACGGAGATCAAAACCTTCGGGCGAATATATATTGATTTTTTCTGGACCAGAAGGAGTGCTTCATAAGAAAACGGAGTCCGGGAGGCACACGAGGTGCCCACAAGCCCTCCATCCGCCACCAGGGGGGTAGGTGGCGGCTTCCAAGCTTGTGTCCACCTCGTGCACTCTTCGGACTGCTTTTTATTTTTCTAATTTTCCAAAAATTCCAAAACGGAGGAAATTTCCTATTGGAAAAGCATCGGAGTCCAATTTCTTACCGAAACAGACACCTCTTCGTTTTCAGGGTCTGAAACGGGCTGATAAACATCCCTTATGTACTCCTGTGGAGTTATGACATTGATGATATTAGTCTCAACATTTATGGGAGTACCAGAGATGTAATGCTTGGTTCTTTGCCCATTTACCACTCTAGGAAAATTTCCTTCCATGTTATTGATTTTGATGGCACCGGAACGATATACTTCCTCGATAACGTAAGGACCTTCCCATTTAGAGAGAAGCTTGCCTGTGAAGAATCTCAAACGAGAATTGTATAGCAGGACATAATCACCTACATTGAACTCTCATTTCTGTATTCGTTTGTCGTGCCATCTCTTAACATTTTCCTTGAACAACTTGGCATTCTCGTATGCCTGGGCCCTCCATTCATCTAATGAGCTGATATCAAACAACCGCTTCTCACCGGCAAGTTTGAAATCGAAGTTGAGTTCTTTGATTGCCCAATAAGCTTTGTGTTCCAACTCAAGAGGTAAATGAGAGGCCTTACCGTAAACCATTTTATACGACGACATGCCCATGGGATTCTTATAGGCAGTCCTATAAGCCCATAGTGCATCGTCAAGTTTACTTGACCAATTCTTTCGAGATCTATTGACGGTCTTTTGTAGAATCAATTTGATCTCCCTATTACTCAGCTCCACTTGACCACTAGACTGAGGATGATAAGGAGATGCAACTCTATGGTTGACATCATACTTAGCGAGCATCTTGCGAAAAACACCATGAATGAAGTGTGAACCTCCATCAGTCATCAAATATCCAGGGACTCCAAATCTTGGGAAAATGACTTCTTTAAGCATCTTAATAGAGGTGTGGTGATCAGCATTTTTAGTGGGTATAGCCTCTACCCACTTGGTGACATAATCCACAACAACTAAGATGTGAGTGTACCCATTGGAACTCGGGAAGGGTCCCATATAATCAAAGCCCAGACATCAAATGGTTCAATGACAAGTGAATAGTTCATAGGCATTTCTTGGCATTTACTGATGTTCCCTATTCTTTGGCATTCGTCACACGACAAGACAAACTTACGGGCATCCTTGAAGAGAGTGGGCTAATAGAAACCTGATTGCAATACCTTATGGGCAGTTCTATCTCCAGCGTGGTGTCCTCCGTAGGCTTCGGAATGACACTTCTGCAAGATTTGTCCCTGTTCATGTTTAGGCACACAACATCTAATAACACCATCTACTCCTTTCTTATAAAGGTGAGGATCATCCCAAAAGTAGTGTCTCAAATCAAAGAAGAATTTCTTCTTTTGCTGATAGGTGAAACTGGGTGGTATGTATTTGGCTACGATATAATTTGCATAATCGGCATACCACGGTGCACTATATGAAGTGTGGATGACACTTAATTGCTCATCAGGAAAGCTGTCATCAATAGGTCGTGGGTCATCAAGGACATTCTCTAGCCTAGACAAGTTATCTGCTACATGGTTATTAGCACCCTTTCGGTCAACGACGTGCAAATCAAGTTCCTGTAGCAGGAGAACCCATCTGATCGGACTAGGCTTAGACTCCTTCTTCTCCATAAGGTACTTAATAGCAGCATGATCAGAGTGAATAGTGACTTTGGAGTCAACTATATAAGTTCTGAACTTTTCACATGCAAACACGACTGTTAAAATTCCTTCTCCGTAGTGGCATAGTTTCTTTGGGCACTGTCTAGAGTTTTACTAGCGAAGTGAATGACATTCAACTTCTTGTCAACTCTTTGTCCTAGAACAGCACCAACAGCATAATCACTAGCGTCGCACATGATTTCAAAGGGCAAGTTCCAGTCAGGTGGTTGACAATAGGTGCGGTTATCAAAGCCTTCTTAAGTATTTCGAAAGCTTCCTCACAATCCTCATCAAAAACAAAAGGAACATCCTTCTGCAAGAGGTTGGTAAGAGGCCTAGAAATCTTAGGGAAGTCTTTAATGAACCTTCTATAGAAACCAGCATGACCTAGGAAACTTCGTATACCTCTGATATCTGTGGGGCAAGGCATTTTCTCAATTGATCAACCTTAGCCTTATCAACTTCAATGCCTCTTTCAGAGATTTTGTGTCCTAAGACGATGCCTTCATTAACCATAAAGTGGCACTTCTCCCAATTCAAGACGAGGTTGGTATCTTCGCATCTCTGTAAGACTCGATCAAGGTTGCTGAGGCAATCATCAAAGGAAGACCCGTAAACGGAGAAGTCATCCATGAAAACCTCGACAATCTTTTCACAAAAGTCAGAGAATATAGCCATCATACATCTTTGAAAGGTGGCAGGTGCATTGCATAAGCCAAAAGGCATACGTCTATAAGCAAAGGTACCGAAGGGGCAGGTGAAAGTGGTTTTCTCCTGATCAGATTGTCCAACAGGTATTTGCGAGAAACCTGAATAACCGTCTAGAAAGCAGAAGTGTGTGTGTTTTGATAGCCTTTCTAGCATTTGGTCGATAAACGGCAAAGGATAATGATCTTTCCTGGTTGCCTTGTTCAGTTTCCGGAAGTCTACCACCATCCTATAGCCAGTAATAATCCTTTGTGGGATTAGTTCATCCTTATCATTAGGAACGACGGTGATACTTCCCTTCTTAGGTACGCAATGTACTGGACTTACCCAATCACTATGAGCAACAGGATAAATGATTCCTGCTTCCAGAAGCTTTAATATTTCTTTTCTAACGACCTCTTTCATCTTAGGATTTAATCTCCTTTGATGATCAGCAACTGGTTTAAAGTCAGGATCGGTTTTAATCTTGTGCTGGCATAGAGTGGGACTAATACCCTTAAGATCATCAAGAGTATATCCAATAGTAGCACGGTGCTTCCTCAGAGTTTTTAGTAACTTCTTCTCTTCGTGCTCTGAGAGGAGAGCACTAATAATAACAGGATATATCTCCTTCTCATCAAGATAGGCATACTTAAGAGTATCATGCAACTGTTTAAGCTCGAACACAGGATCACCCTTTGGTGGGGGAGGATCCCCAAGCAGTTCAACAGGAAGATTATTCTTGAGAATAGGATATTGTTTTAAGACAATTTTATCTATCTCATATCTCTCCTCCATATGCATATCATTTTTATGCTCAAGCAGATATTGCTCTAAAGGATCCATAGGAGGTACGTCAATAGAGGCAAGAGCAATGATTTCATCCCTACTAGACGACTCTTTTCATGGGGTTGTCTTCCAAACTTGGAGAAGTTAAATTCATAAGACACACCCTCGAAACTAACTGTGATAGTCTGCTTAATGCAATCAATGTGAGCATTGACAGTGTTGAGAAAGGGTCTACCAAATATGATGGGACAAAAGCTATCTTGTGTAGTACCAAGGACGAGGAAATCAGTAGGATACTTTGTCTTACCACACAGGACTTCTACGTCTCTCACAATTCCCAGAGGGCAGATAGTGTCTCTATTAGCTAGCGTAATAGTGACATCAATGGGTTCTAACTCAGCAGGTGCAATCTCATCTTTGATTTCATCATATAGGGAACGGGGTATTGCACTAACACTAGCTCCCATATCACATAAACCATGGTAACAGTGATCTCCTATCTTGACAGAAACAACGGGCAGGCCAACTACAGGTCCGTGTTTGTCTTTCGCGTGAGGTTTAGCAATTCTAGCGGAGTCCTCACAGAATTTGATAACATGCCCGTCTATGTCTTCGGCTAAGAGATCTTTGATAATAGCAACACTAGGTTCAACTCTAATCTCCTCAGGGGGTGCAAGTGGTCTAATGTAACCCCTACGTATCACAGTTGGAGCTTTAGAATAATCCTTGATCCTAGCAGGGTATGGTGGTTTCTGAGTGTAAGCACAAGGAACAACAGGATCACTAAAAGGAATGACTTTCTCCTCAACTAGGTTGGTTTTGACTATGTTGCTTTCTACATGAGGATGATACTTAAACCACTTCTCTTTGGGAAGATCAACATGAGCAGCAAAAGATTCACATAGAGAAGCTACTATCTCAGAGTCAAGTCCATACTTAGCGCTAAAATCTCTAGAAGTGTTTGTCTCAACAAAAGATTTAACGCAATCAAACTGGAAATTCATACCGAACTCCTTACCTTCCTCCAGCTCCCAATCTTCAGAGTCATGTTTGATTCTTTCCAACAAATTCCACTTGTGGTCAATATCCCTCTTCATGAAAGAACTGGTACAAGAAGTGTCAAGCATGGTACGATCTTCATGAGAAAGTCGAGCATAAAAGTTTTGAGTGATAATTTCTCTCGAGAGCTCATGATTGGGGCATGAATATAACATTGATTTAAGCCTCCCCCAAGCTTCATCTATGCTTTCCCTGTCACGAGGCCAAAAGTTATAAATAAAGTTCCGATCACGATGTACTAAATGCATAGGATAAAACTTTTGATGAAATTCCAATTTCAACCGATTGTAGTCCCATGATCCAGTATCATCACATAGCCTATACCATGTCAACGCCTTATCCTTCAAAGATAAAGGAAAGACTTTATTCTGTACCTCATCCTCGGGCAAACCTGCAAGCTTAAATAAACCACAAACTTCATCTACATAGATCAGATGCAAGTTTGGATGTGAAGATCCATCTCCTGTGAAACGATTAGCCAGCAGTTTCTCAAGCATATGCGAAGGAATTTCATAAAAGATATTTTCAGTAGGTACCTCAGGTTGAGGTACAACTCCTCGTGCTTCCATTCGTGGTGAAGATACCCCAAACAAACTCCTCAAAGGAACAGTTATCATAGTGACAAGTGACAATAAATTTCAGCATAGTATATAGATGTTTCCTTACCAATTTCCACTTACCAAAGGCGCTTCACTCCCCGACAACGGCGCCAGAAAAGAGTCTTGATGACCCACAAGTATAGGGGATCAATCGTAGTCCTTTCGATAAGTAAGAGTGTCGAACCCAACGAGGAGAAGAAGGCTTTAATAAACGGTTTTCAGCAAGGTAATAACTGCAAGCACTGAAAGTAGCGGTAACAAGTGATGGTGTAGTGAGGTGAAACGTAGCAAGCGAAAAGTAACAAGTAACAAGTAGTAGCAATAGTGCAGCATGCGGCCCAATCCCTTTTGCAGCAAGGGACAAGCCTGAACAAAGTCTTATAGGAGAAAAAAATGCTCCCCAGTACACACGGGAATTTCTCTCATGCTAGTTTCATCATGTTCATATGATTCGCGTTCGTTACTTTGATAGTTTGATATGTGGGTGGACCGGCGCTTGGGTACTGCCCTTACTTGGACAAGCATCGCACTTATTATTAACCCCTCTCGCAAGCATCCGCAACTACAAAAGAAGAATTAAGACAACGTCTAACCATAGCATTAAACTAGTGGATCCAAATCAGCCCCTTACGAAGCAACGCATAGACTGGGGTTTAAGCTTCTGTCACTCCAGCAACCCATCATCTACTTACTACTCCCCAATGCCTTCCTCTAGGCCCAAATATGGTGAAGTGTTATGTAGTCGACGTTCACATAACACCACTAGAGGAATAACAACATAAAGCATATCAAAATACCGAACGAATATCAAACTCACATGACTATTATCAGCATGACTTATCCCATGTCCTCAGGAACAAAAGTAACTACTCACAAAGCATAATGATAATCATGATCAGAGGTGTAATGAATAGCATCAAGGATCTGAACATAAACTCTTCCACCAAGTAATCCAACTAGCATCAACTACAAAGAGTAATCAACACTACTAGCAACCTTACAAGTACCAGTCGAAGTCGTGAGACGGAGATTGGTTACAAGAGATGAACTAGGGATTGGAGAGGATATGGTGCTGATGAAGATGCCTCCCCTCCGACGAGAGGAGTGTTGGTGATGACGATGGCGACGATTTCCCCCTCCGGGAGGGAAGTTTCCCCGGCAGGATCGTCCTGCCGGAGCTCTAGATTGGATCTGCTCAAGTTCCGCCTCGTGGTGGCGGCGAAACCACGAAAAAGCTCCCGATTGATTTTTTTTTCTGGAACGAAACCCTTCATATAGCAAAAGAGGAGGGCTAGTGGGCCGTCATGGAGCCCACAAGCTTGCTAGCCGCCACCAAGGGGGTGGCGGTGGCAGGGCTTGTGGCGCCCTGGTAGCTCCCCTCTGGTACTTCTTTAGCCCAGTATCTTTTATATAATCGCAAAAAATTCCACGTAAATTTTCAGGGCATTTGGAGATGTGCAGAATAGTGGACTAAGATTTGCTCCTTTTCCAGTCCAGAACTCCGGCTGCCTGAATTCTCCCTCTTCAAATAAACCTTGCAAAATAAGAGAGAAAAGGCATAAATATGGTACCACAAAGTAATATAACAGCCCATAAAGCAATAAATGTCAACATGAAAGCATGATGCAAAATGAACGTATCAACTATGAAAAGGCCATGATAAGTAGGTATTGTGGCTGTTTTGAGGAAGATCTATGGTGGTTTTGTGTACCAACGAAAGTTGTGCGGCACTAGAGAGGCTAGCAATGGTGGAAGGTGAAAGTGCATCTATACCATGGACTCATATTAGTCATGAAGAACTCACATACTTATTGTGAAAGTTTTTATTAGTAATCGAAACAAAGTGCTAAACACATACTCCTAGGGTAAGGGTCGGTAGGTGTTAACCATCACGCGATCCCGACCGCAACACAAAGGATGACAATCAATAAATAAATTATGCTCCGACTTCCTAACATTTCACCATACGTGCATGTTACGGGAATACTAACTCCAACACAAGTATTTCTAGATTCACAACATCCTACTAACATGTCTCTTAATATTACCAAATCCATGTCTCAAAACTAATTGAGAGGAATCAAACCTCTCTTTCTAATCAATGCACAAGAATATGGAAGTTTTATTGTAGGGAAACACTTTCCATCAGTAGTCTTCTTCTTTTCTGAGAAGAGGAGGTGTTTGCGCTGTTAGGTTGAAGATAATCGGACATGGCTTTGTTTTTTTTTTCGAGTCGAAGCACCAGGGTGGGTGGTCTGTGTTGCTGTGCGTTGGGTATAAATAAAGACTGACCTACCGGATTCCGTAGTCTGTACCGGACTACACAGGCCACTTTTCGCGGCAAATAATTTCGGTGCCGCCCGTCACGATATAAATTGGGCCGGCCTGTTAAAAAATTTAAGCTTGCCCTAGCCCGTCAGTGTTTCCCGTTTGGATTGGTGCATGCGTCCAATGCTAATTCAATTTATTTTTGTCGACGTATGAAAAAAATGTAAATTATTTGTAGAAATAATAAATAAGGATAATTAAACATCAAAAGTCACCCATAAAGACGAGCGAGAGTCCAGGCGTCCCCATTACATTAATTAAACATAAAAAACTAAAATAGGAGGCGGTGGCGTCATCGTTGTCGGGGCCGGTAAGGTCAACCAGCGTTGGCGCAGGGCCCGTCCACGGGAACGCCGTGTTCAGAGCGCAGCTGCATGCGCCTCCGTCATTTGTCCCACCGGCGCGGGCTGTGCTGGTGGCGGTGACAGCGCAGCAGCACGGGGCACGCTCCTCCTCCTCCATTTCCCTTCGTTCCTCCTCCGCCTCCTTTCTCCACCTCCATGAGCCGACGGCCTTCGGCGCGCTCCGCACGCAGGTGCTCCGTCTTCCAGTGCACAAGGTAGGCTTGCTCCTGCTCCGGTGTCGCGTCCAGCCAGATGGGCGGCGCACCGACCCACTCGCGGACGCAGCCGGTCCACTGGTAGACCTCCGGCGCTCATCATATGTCTTTGGCATCTATCGTGCCCAAATTAAGTGTATATGCCTCTTGGACCATGATTCATTCTCAGATAGTCTCGCTCTCCTGGCTCGTTGAGGGTCATTTTTCTTTTTTCGTTGTCGCTTGCTTTGAATTACCGGCTCAACGATGATCGGCTCAATTTGTAGCTTCACCAGGGATGTTTCCTTCATGACAAACTCTCCTCTTATTTTTGATATGCTGAAGTAGATAGTATTAGCCAATGTGTCTATCCATTGAGCAATCCGACGCGAATGGGAGCTGGTCCATGTTTTGATGATGTTGTGTAAGACATGAATGTCGTTTTTTCTTTGCTCCAATGTTGTTGGGAGAGACGGGCCGCAGAGGCGGCTTGCATGCATCCGTTGGAAGGCTCGTATAGGCGAGCACTGCACCGTTATGTTGATGGAGAACAGATCGTGGGGACGGCGGCTTGCACGCGTCTGTTGGGCGGCTCGTACAGGCGAGCACTACACCGGTATGTTGATGTAGACTGGACTGCAGGGGCGGCGTCTTCTGCGCGTCCATTGGGTGGCTTGCATAGGCAAGCACTGCACCGGCGGGTTGATGTGGATGGGACCATGAGGGCGACGTCTTGCACGCGTCTGTTTGACGGCTCGTATAGGTGAGCACTGCACCGACGGGTTGAGTTGAATGCGAGAGTTTTCTGGCGATTTGGCAAGGACTCGAGAATCGATCGCGGCGTTTGTAAGCCGCCTTGGTCACGCGGATGTGAGAGTTGGCCGCGTCATTGTAAGCCGTCTTGGTCGCATGAACGTGAGAGTTGGCTACATCATTGTAAGCCGTCTTGGTCGCGGACATGAGAGTCGTCCGCGTCATTTGTAAACCGTCTTGGTCGCGCGGACATAAGAGTCGTCGTGTCATTTGTAAGCCGTCTTGGTCGCACGGACGTGAGAGTCATCCGCGTCATTTGTAAGACGACGCTGATGACGAGTTGATCACTGCGTTGAAAGCTGGTGTGGACAGCAAATTGGCCACACTGTTTGTAAACCGGCGTAGACAGTGAATTGGTCACTTCGAATGTAGCGTGGATGTGTCGGCGCGTGATTGACGCGAGCTCTATATCCACAATAATGTATTATCTTTGTAGTGAGCATTTGTCCTGCGTAGAAAAATATTACGTACAAAATGATTGTTCTCTAAAAAGTTATACTTGCAAAAATAAACAAAATAGATAACACCTGATATTTTTTATGAATGAATGTCAAAAAGCTTCTGAAATATGTGATATAGACTAGGCCACGGGGTAAGGCCAGCTCGAATGCTTGTCTGATTCCGGGTCGTGGCTGTCGTAGTTGGCTGCACAAAATTGTGTCTGTGGCCACCTCCATCTCTCTTTCTTTTAGTCCTCCATATTAGCATCCGTAAAATCTGACATCAACCCAACCTGTCCACTATTCCCCTTTTGCCAAGTAATACTACTGCCAGGAGTAATCCTTTGGTCTTTCATGGTATATTCTCCTTTTTAAAACTTTTGACAGACTCATCTGCTGGAGCTGCAATAATACGTGCATCAGCACCTGCACGTCCATTCTCAGTTACTAACATAGCTGAACTGCTGCCTTGTGTACATATGAAACCATCATGGTGCAGCCCTGATCATTATTCACACTAGATCGTTGATGGCGCGCGTTGCCGCGCCCGTCCATTTTTACGATAGAATAATAGTATTTTTCATAAATATTATGCATAAATAAAGTGTTGAAAGACAGGTTTGATTTTTGATTAAAATTTAAATTGTACAAACGAGTTATAAAGTATTGCACTACACAATGATACTAATTAATGCACAAAACTGGAGAAACAACGTTAAGATCTGACATATCATACATCATATTTTGGATAGTACATTACATATAGAAACACTAAGTAGTAATACCCTAGTCTAGCATGCCATGTATCAACAACAACATAAAGTACATGAACCGATCCTAGGTAACTACGGAAAACTACATTATGATCTCTACTATGGTGGTCTTTTTGCATCCGCGTGTGTAGTAAATATATACACAAAAGCCTAATCTAAAAGGTAGCCCATAAGCCTAACTGCATAACTTCGAATTCACATATTGATTCTTTGCAAAATTATCCATATTTGTAATAGACCCATAATCAAGCATAGTGTGGATGCAGCAGATGGTCGATAACCCTTTCTCCTTCTCTAGGACTTGCCAATTGTATCTGCAACAAATTAATTCAGGCAATCGTCATCAGCATGAGCTGGAACCGATTACAAACACTAAGTTACGAACAAAGCAAATACCCAAGAGCTTCTCACCACAAGACAATAGAATTGTAGCGAAGGAAAATCAATGCAAATTTGAAGATGAAAAGGCAACCTCGTGGATAAGCATAGATCCTAGGATTGTATTGCGAGACAAAGAAGGCACAACATGTACCACAAAGGGTACGAATAAACATCGTGTGAGATGATATAACTCATTTCAGAAAGGTACAAGGATAAGAATAGTACTCGTGATTGAGGATGCACCTCATAGATGGCAGACTATGAAATAATAGCACTGTTACACAATAGGACATAAATAGTGAAGAATGTCATTGTGGCATAAATCCCCAATCATGAACTCATTTCAGAAAGGTAGAAGGTTAAAATACTACTGGTGATTGAAAATGCACTACATAGATGGCGGACTCTGAAATAATAGCACTACTACACAATAGGAGGAATGCTTCTAGAACACAAATAGTAAAGAATATCATTGTGGCATCAATCCCCATTCACGAGAAGAGGTCGTCCGAAAAATAGACACAACAGAAATTTATACCATTGTAATGCAAGAAACTTCTCTTATGCACAAAACTCCAAGAACGGAAATGTCGTTTTCTTGAAGTACTCTTCTAGTGGAATATGGAATATCATTATGGAATTCCTTGCATCCACACAGGTGATAAGGGCATACCTCCTAGTCTGCTCAGTTGATTGAGTGTAGCTACAAAATAAGCTTGGTTCTTGGACCTAAATTTGCTTTCACTTTATAAGAGATAGACCATTTGTGCAACAACAAAGTGAAAACATCAGTCCTTTGAACCATGAAACTGGAATACCTTCTCCCTGTTCATCTGGAAGTAGCAAGAAATATATCAATGAAAAATATATTATAAAAAGATAAAATTCCAGATAGTAACATGGATAAACAAATAATCCGTAGAATCATTTTTATTGCCTCAACGAGAAATGATAGCCTCGATATATGAGCATCATGCAGCTGCAATATTAAAACTAAAATAACACACACATATACGCGGAGTGCCATCATCCTTGGATGAGGTGAAAGCCTCTTAGACATAGGAGATGCAAGGACGGCCACACATCTTAGACATATTCTTTTATTTTTTATTTTTTGATTGAGTACTTTGTGTAGGGAACTTGTAAAAATGAATTACCATGAACCGCATGGCTTCAGATAATGAAGCTTTAACATGTAAAACATAAATTTAGTAAGGGACCAACACTTGATTATTTCTGAATTCAGTCTTATGGGTAGAAACAAATTAAGAGCTGATACAAGGAAACTACCAATCAATCAGCCAAGACAAGCAACATACAAAATAAATATATAACATGAGACATAACTGGTCATTATAGATTGTATAGATGGTGCATTACTGAAATCTTAGAAGGTCTCTCTACTCAAAGGGCCACCATGTTCAGCAACAAATAATAATCAGGCAAGCCCGTTGCACCTAGGCGTTTTTTGTGGAGTGCTTCGCATTCATGGAGAAGAGTGCTAACAAGAATTTCAATTAGTTAGGAAATCAAATAAATGATGTACTAAATACTGTAGAAGCAACTGTAGGGATTGAGTCAGCTAAATAGACTATCTTCGATGGATTTCAGTAGAATAATAAGAATAGCTTTAAATAAGCATATAAGTATTTCATTTCTATTTTCAGTGGAGCAGTTAATTTCTACTACTTCATTTAACATACTCAAATCAGATATTGATCATTTACATGCTGTCTTTCTTCTATATTTCTTAGATAATCCTAGTGTTCCGATCGCTGCAGCCAGGCGACGCCTATGCAGACAACACCTCTCCCTAGGCCTCTGACATAACCACCTATATTACAGCTGCAAGATGTGTTTTCATCCTGATTCCAGAAGCATAGTTCCTTTTCCATAGGAGAAAGAGGACAAGAGGATCGGCGAGCCAATGTAGAATATGAGCCACCTTGGCCGCCCCCTTCCTTCATGATAATTCTACAACATAATCAGTATGATATGGTCGATGGTAAATGGAGCCACACTGGCCATACATTACAAACTTAATTATATGAAAGAAATGCAATGACTAATTATTCTTACAATGGCATCCGTTACTGAACCAATGGAAATTTTAGTTATTTCAGTGGATGCATAGCAATCGTCATCGAGCTTTCACTAAATTCGATGAGAAAACACACAAAGTGGGTACTAAACCAATGATGCAGTATAAACAGTATATTATGACATGACTTTTACATGCATGCTGACGGCATTACACTACAGTAGGTTCCTAAGAACAAAAACATATTCGCCACTCTAAGAAAAGCATTACCACTACAGTAGAACACCTTTTTAATGCTCAACACTTTTTATAGTGTTTCTGAAATCGTTGGGTTCAACCTCGCCATGTTTCTAACAGGAGTTCTATCAGCACTCTTAACACAAGTCGAATGTGTTATGTATGACGATATTACTTGAAGAAAAGGCAGGCATTCAGAAATAAATAGAGAAGTATTTTGTTCTGCTACATGATTTAAGTTAAAGGCATAATGTAACTTCTTGTGTTTCTTCCTTTGACTGCCAGATATTTCTGAAGTTCCATTTCTTTGTAGTTTGTACCATACATTTGATTTCCTCTCTACTCTCCATATATCTCCTCTAGTGCCTCTTGCATCTGGTTGCCTCTTGCATGATGTCCTTGTGACTACCACAATAATTTACTAAATCATCATTAGGCCTTCCCTTCATTCAAAGCTATGAAAAACACTTAAGACCTAGACGGGTCTCATGCCCAAGAGGATCGTGAAGATAGAAAGGCAGGGACAAATAGATCACCACAGATCGATCCAAGCAAGAGTGTACGGATCACGCTCCCTTGTTCATAATCCCTTCCATTATCCAGCCATTACCTATGCTCTCTTGACATCCCGTGGATCAACAAACGTAGAGATAGACTGGACAAAAATTATTACAGTTTCGTAATTCAGTTACGTCATACTTTGCAAGCAGGGGAGGTCCCTTCTCAAAATCATAGGAGAGTACAAGCACAACACCTAGAAATCACAACTGAGAGAAACAAGGAGGCATCGGGTGAGGAGTAGAGGAGGCATACCACGGACTTGCGAAGTCGTCGGGGAACCAGAGTAGTGGGGGAACGGTGGTGGCGGCTTCATCCCAATCGCCCCCGCCGCTGCAGGAGAAGGCTCTTCGCTTCCTATTTGCGCTCACCTGCAAGCCAAAAAAAGAAGGCTTAGAGAATTGGGCTGAATCCATGGGGGAACCTTGGATTAGGAGCAGGGGAGAGGTAGAGTGGTGGATCCAGTGGCGGCATCCTTCCCCGTCGCTGGTGGCGTCCTCGAGCAAAATGATCTGTGAACGATGGAGGATGAATCCAGTGGTGGCTCGGCCGCGCCTGCTCGTGCGACCGGCTCGATCGGGATTGGACTCTGCGGCTGGGGGGCTCGGGATTGGATTAGGGTTCACGCGGTGGCTAGCACGCTGGCTGATAACCGGGCTTCCTTCCAATGGGCTGGCAGAAAGCCCAATTAACCAGAACACTCCATTTCGGCCGCTGGAGCAGCATCGCTAAGGACAGTCGGCCCACGGTTAGGACAGCCAGCCCACGTAGCGCACAATGTGTCACACAGGGTAGATCGTGCGGGTGGGAACGACCTGATCTGAAAAACGGACGGTCAGAAACGCAAAACGCTGAGAGTGCAGGGATTAGGTGCAGTTTTACTGTCCTTAATGGCAAGCTAAAGGAAACGTTGCCTTTGTCTCCTATAAATTGCTGACAGGCCCAGTTTTTGTCCTGAGGCCACGGCAGGCGGCTCGTGCCGGCACGGGGCCGGGGTGCGTGGAGGCGGACCGGCAGGGGCGTAGGCGCGCGCGAGAGCGGCCGGGGCGGCGCGGGCGCGCGGGGGCCGGGGCGGCGGGTCGACGTTCGGAGCTGCTCATGTACCAACACATGCAAACCGTGGTGATTGTCATGGAGATAGATGTATGCTGAACCTGAACCTATGCATGTTGCCGCCGCTGCTCTTCTAGCAGGACTTTGAAGCCTCTGGATGGAAGTTGATCTGGCTGCGCTTTACTTGCCATTAACGGTAGAGGCTGCTCTAGTGGGAAACGAAAAGTTCGCCGTCCACGGTTCCTTTGCAACCAGACAGGTCAGGCCTTAGAGCGTGTTTGCCAATTAATATAATGGTGTCATTGTTGACGCCTCGCATGGTCCTTGATCTCCCGGTTGGTTCCGTCGCCGTCGTTGTTTAACACCTGCCGCCGTCGTCGTAAATCCAGGATGCCATCTGCTTCCGCCATGAAGCCATTGATAGGTCACCGACTGCCAGAATCCTTGGATGGGTTTGATTCAGATCCGCTCTCCTCTTACCTGGGGAGGAGATAACCACGGGCGTGGTGCACCCATCGATCGGAAGGAGGGAGGTGGAATGGGTCGCAGGACGCGCGCACGCAGGCGCCGACGCACAGCATGGTTGTCGTAATTGGCTGTACCAAAGGATATCGAACACGTGCATGCGCTGCATCGTCTCCGGGGTGCACGTCGACATCGCCGTCGCCGTATCCAACACCGTCTTTGCACTCGACGCTGATATGATGGATCGGACCTTGACTCCTGTCAATTTCGGACACGGTTTTGACGATTTTACGCAGCGGATTTTTTTTATCTCAAACCTCCCCTGCCTTTGATTTACTTTGAGCTTGACAGAATAACTTGAAAACTTTGTGGAACAACAACGCCCACAATACTTCGTGAGAAGCCGGCCGCCAGCCAACTTTTTATTCCTACTCTAGCCATCTTGGAGATTTCGACTGGCCGTGACAAGGCACACGTCGCAGAATTTTCTGATCTTGGCTGATGAACTCCAAGACGATGTAGATCCTTCCAAGACAGTCTTGCTTCATCCGTCTAATCGCGAGCTTCTCGATCCCTAGAAGAGCTCCCTTCAAAAACACAATACCACCATGTAGGGCTTTATGATGGACGTCAAATGTTGTGGTTTAGTCACGACATATGTCCTCGTTCAAGGACTTAGTATGAAGCATCACAGCTGTGTGATGGTTTGAGAGGGGTTGGTTAGAATCGAGAAACGTGATTTTTACCCAGGTTCGGCCCCTCCGATGGAGGTAAAAAGCTTTTGTCCTGCTTGTTTTCATTGATGAAGATGATGATCTCGATTACAAGGGTGTGGAATCGCTACCTCTAATCTCGAGTGCGTCTAATTTGTCTATCTCTAATGACTTGAACTTGTCTCTCTTGGTGGGACGCCTTACCCCCCTATATAGGTGAAAGGGATAGGCTTACATGTAGAGTCCTACTAGGAGTAGGACTAGGACTAGTCTCTCTTGAATCCTAATCCAGGTCTTGTTTCCTTTGTGAGGGAGTCCTTCCTTTCCTTGGGCCTTCTCTGTGAGCCGGCTCTTCCATAAGCCGCCTTTTGGGCCGTTGGGTCTTGTAGTTTGTCTAAGTCGTTTGTCGGCTCATTACGAGCCGCCCTCCAGGTCATTAATGAGTCGCGAGTCAGTCATCAAGTCTCAGTCGGGTCATACTTCAAGCCGGGTTACACCGCGGGGTATATCCCCGACACTATCTCATGTGGAAGATCAACTCCCTCTTGATTCAAGCGAGTGTAGCATCCAGACAATCTGAGTACATGCTTACCGATTGAACTTTTCTCCTTCATTTTGCAGGCATAGAATCTTATCGGAGGTCGCATACATCTCAACATGGGCACGAGCTTGAAATTCTAATTTCACCACTTTGAACATCTCATATGTTCCGTGACGTTCAAAACGTTTTGGAGCCTTTATTCTAAGTCATAAAGCATGACACACTAAACTATCATGTACTCATCAAAACGTGTTTGTCACATGTTCGCAACATCCACAGCCGACGCTTGGGGGGTATCACACTGAGTGGTGCATTAAGGACATAAGCCTTCCGTGCAGCAATGAGGAAAATCCTTAGTTTACGGACCAAGTCCGTATAATTCCTACTATCGTTTTTCAACTTAGTTTTCTCTAGGTACGTATCAAAATAAAGGGGAGCTACAACGCAAGCTATTGATCTACAGCATAGTTTGCAAAGACATTTTGATTATGTTCATGATACAAGTTTAATTAATCATATTACTTAAGAAATCCCAGTCAACTCAACATCCCTCAGGTTGTTCGAGTGTGACATGATCCAAATCCATCAATCCTGTCCGATCATCACGTGAGATGAGGTGGTTTCAATGGTGAACATCTCCATGTTGATCATATCTACTATATGACTCATGTTCAACCCTTCGGTCTCTTGTGTTCTGAGGTCATGTCTGTACATGTTAGGCTTGTCAAATTTAACGTGAGTATTCCGAATGTGCAAAACTCTCTTGCAGCCGTTGTATGTGAACGTAGAGTCTATCACACCCGATCAACACGTGGTGTCTCAAAACGATGAACTTTCGCAACAGTGCACACTCGGAGAGAAGACAATTTTATCTTAAATTTCAGTGAGGGATCATCTTATAATGCTACCGTCATCCTAAGAAAAACAAGGTGCATAAAAATAATTAACATCACATGCAAATCATAAGTGACATGATATGGTCATGAACTTGTGTTTTTTTATCTCCATCTTCAAAGCACCGGCATGGTCTCCATCATCACCAGCATGACACTGTGATCTCCATAATCATGATCTCCATCATCGTTTTGCCGTCAGGGTTGTCGCGCCAACCATGCTTCTACTACTATTGCTACCGTTTAGCGATAAAGTAAAGCATTACATAGCGCATAATGATTGACACGCAGGTCATAGAATAATTAAAGGCAACCCTATGGCTCCTGTCGATTGGCGTATGCATCGACATGCAAGTCGATATTAACTATTACAACATGATCATCTCATACATCAAGTATATAACATCATGTCTTTGGCCATATTATATCACAACGTACCCTGCAAAAACAAGTTAGACGTCCTATAATTTGTTGTTGCGTGTTTTACGTGGCTGCTATGGGTATCTAGCAAGAATGGTTCTTACCTACGCGAAGCCACAACAATGATACGCAAGTTGCTATTTAACCTTCTACAAGGACTGCCTTTGTCGAATCCAATTCAACTAAAATGGAAGAGACACACACACATCAGCCATCTTTATGCAACAAGTTGCATGTTAGTCGATGGAGCCGGTCTCTCATACATGGACGAGTAAGGTTGGTCTGGGCCGCTTCATCCCTCAATATCGATGAATTAAGAAAATGCTAAGGAGGGAAGCAATAAGAATATCAATACACACAAACTCCTTTGTGTTCTACTCATGATGTCATCTACGCATAAACCTAGCTCTCGTACCACAGTTGGGAAATGTTGCATGGGAAACAAAAAAATCCTACGCTCACCAAGATCAATCTATGGAGACTAACATCTACGAGAGAGTGAGTGCATCTACATACCATTGTAGATCGCTAAGCGGAAGCGTATATAACGCGGTTGATGTAGTCAAACGTCTTCGCGATCCAAATAGCAATCCGTCCCGCGATCCGTCCCGTGATGCCATCACGATCCGTCCTGATCTAGTGTCGAACAAACGGCACCTCCGCGTTCAGCACACGTACAACTCGATGATGTTCTCCTTAATACGTCTCCAACGTATCTATAATTTTTGATGGTTCCATGCTATTATCTTGTCAAACTTTGGATGTTTTGTATGCCTTTTATATCTTTTTTGGGACTAACTTATTAACTAAGTGCCAAGTGCCAGTTTCTGTTTTTTTCGTGTTTTTGACCCTTTTCAGAGGAGAATATTAAACGGAGTCCAAACGGAATAAAACCTCCGAAAAGATTTTTTTTTCGGAACAGAAGATACGCAGGGAGCTTGAGAACCAAGGCACAGGGCACCAGGGGAGGCCACAAGCCCCCTAGCCGCGGCCTGGGGGGCGCTTAGCAGTCTTGTGGGCCCCCTGTGGCTCCTCTGCCCTACTTCTTCCACCTATAAATCCCCGAAAAATCCAAAACTACAAGAGAGAGCCACGAAAATACTTTTCCGCCGCCGCAAGCTTCTGTCTCCGCAAGATCCCATCTGGGGCACGTTCTAGTGCCCTGTCGGAGGGAGGATTCGGACACGGAGGGCTTCTTCATCAACACCATTGCCTCTCCGATGATGCGTGAGTAGTTCATCATAGACCTTCGGGTCCATAGCTAGTAGCTAGATGGCTTCTTCTCTCTCTTGGATCTTCAATACAAAGTTCTCCATGATCTTCATGGAGATCTATCCGATGTAATCTTCTTTTGCGGTGTGTTTGTCGAGATCCGATGAATTGTGGATTTATGATCAGATTATCTATGAATCATATTTGAGTTTCTTTTGATCTCTTATATGCATGATTTAATATCCTTGTAATTCTCTTCGAGTTGTGGGTTTTGTTTGGCCAACTTGATCTATGATTCTTGCAATGGGAGAAGTGCTTGGTTTTGGGTTCATACCGTGCGGTGACCTCACCCAGTGACAGAAGGGATAGCGAGGCACGCATCGTGTTGTTGCCATCAAGGGTAAAAAGATGGGGTTTATATCTATTGCATGAATTTATCCCTCTACATCATGTCATCTTGCTTAAGGCGTTACTCTGTTTGTCATGAACTCAATACACTAGATGCATGCTGGATAGAGGTCGATGTGTGGAGTAATAGTAGTAGATGCAGAAAGTATCAGTCTACTTGTCTCGGACGTGATGCCTATATGTATGATCATTGCCTTAGATATCGTCATGACTTTGCGCGGTTCTATCAATTGCTCGACAGTAATTCGTTCACCCACCGTAATATTTGCTATCATGAGAGAAGCCTCGAGTGAACACTATGGCCCCCGGGTCTACTTCACATCATATTTTCAGCCTTACACTTTTACTTTGTTGCACTTTCCGCCTTCAGATCTCACCTTGCAATCAATCGTGAAGGGATTGACAACCCCTTTGTAGCGTTGGATGCAAGTTTGCTGTTTTTGCGCAGGTACGGTGGAGACTTGGCTTGATACTCCTACTGGATTGATACCTTGGTTCGCAAACTAAGGGAAATACTTACTGCTACTGTGCTGCATCACCCTTTCCACTTCAAGGGAAAAACCAACACAATCTCAAGAGGTAGCAAGAAGAATTTTTGGCGCCATTGCCGGGGAGTATCAAGTCAAGAATAGTCTCCCGTCAACGTGCCAATTTCTGGCGCCGTTGCCGGGGAGCATCAAGTGAAGCTTATCCAAGTAACCGTCGCAAACTCATCTCTTGCATTTACTTTTTTGCCTCTCGTTTTCCTCTCCCCCACTTCTGAATAACAAAAAGATACAATTTTTTTTGCCTTTTTCATTCGCCCTTTTCTTTCGCTTGCTTTCTGTACGCTTGTGTGCTTGTGTGCTTGCTGAAGTCACCATGACTGAAAACACCAAACTTTGTGACTTCTCGAATAATAATAATAATAATAATGATTTTATGAGTACTCCGATTGCTCCCGCCACTAGTGCGGAATCATATGAAATCAATGCTGCTTTGCTGAATCTTGTTATGAAAGAGCAATTCTCCGACCTTCCTAGTGAAGATGTCGCATCTCATCTTAATACCTTTATTGAGTTATGTGATATGCAAAAGAAGAAAGATGTGGATAATGATGTGATTAAATTGAAGCTATTTCTGTTCTCATTGCGAGATCGAGCAAAAACTTGGTTTTCATCTTTGCCCCAAAATAGTATCGATTCTTGGAACAAGTGCAAAGATGCTTATATATCCAAGTATTTTACGCCGGCTAAGATTATCTCTCTCCGTAATGATATCATGAATTTTAAGCAACTTGATCATGAACATGTTGCACAATCTTGGAAGAGAATGAAATTGATGATTATAAATTGTCCCGCTCATGGCTTGAGTCTTTGGATGATTATACAAATCTTCTATGCTGGTTTGAATTTTGCTTCTAGAAATATCTTGAACTCCGTCTCCGGTGGAACCTTCATGGAAATCACATTTGGAGAAGCCACAAAACTCCTAGAAAATATCATGACAAACTATTCTCAGTGGCACACTGAAAGTTCACCTACTAGTAAAAAAGTACACGCTATAGAATAAATTAACTCGTTGAGTGCTAAGATGGATGAGTTAATGAAATTGTTTGCTAGTAAAGGTGCTCCTTTAGATCCAAATGATATGCCCTTGTCTTCCTTTATTGAGAGTAGCAATGCAAACTTGGATGTTAATTTTGTTGGTAGGAATAATTTCGGCAACAACAATGCTTTTAGAGGAAACTATATTCCTAGGCCTTTCCCTAGTAATGCCTCTAATAACTTTGGCAACTCCTACAACAATGCTCATGGAAATTACAATAAATTACCCTCTGATCTAGAGAGTAATATTAAATAGTTTATCAACTCGCAAAAGATTTTCAATGCTTCCATAGAAGAAAAACTACTCAAAATTGATGATTTGCCTAGGAGCGTTGATAGAATGTCTCTTGATATTGATGCTTTGAAAGTTAGATGTGCTCCTCCCAAGATCAATATGGATGAAACTTTGAAAGCTATGCGTGTTTCCATGAATGAGAGTAAACAAAGAACCGCCCAAATTCGTGCCGGACATGAATGGCTTAAAAGGCGTGTTCTCGTGATGAGAATCACGAAGATCTTAAAGTGCTTGGTGTGACTCCCATTGAATCCTTGTTTTCTAGTATCAAACCTAATGATGATGGGGCTGGATATGAATCCACTTTGGTTGAAAAACGCCCCAATGATTCGGAGTCCATCTACCTTGATGCTAAAAGCATTGAAAGTGGAGTTGAGGATATCAAAACTTTGAGTAGTAATGAAACTACTACTTTGAATTTCAAGGAATTCAATTATGGTAGTTTCTCTTTGATTGAATGTATTTCCTTGATGCAATCCATGCTAAAATCTCCACACGCTTATAGCCAAAACAAGGCCTTTACCGATCATATCGTCGATGCTATGATGAAATTTCTTAAAGAGAAACTTGAATTGGAAGTTTCTATTCCTAGAAAACTTCATGATGAATGGGAACCAACTATCAAAATAGAGATCAAAAACTATGAATGCAATGCTTTGTGTGATTTGGGTGCTAATGTTTCCGTGATTCCAAAGTCTTTATGTGATGTTCTAGGCTTCAATGAGATTGATGAGTGCTCTCTTAATTTGCATCTTGCGGATTCTACTATTAAGAAACCCATGGGAAGGATCAATGATGTTCTTATTATTGCAAATAGGAACTATGTACCCGTGGATATCATTGTGCTTGATATTGATTGCAATTCGACATGTCCCATCATTCTTGGTAGACCTTTCCTAAGGACTATTGGTGTTGTCATCGATATGAAGGAAAGGAATATTAGATTTCAATTTACATTAAAAAGGGCATGGAACATTTTCCTAGAAAGAAAATAAGATTGCCTTCTGAATCCATGATGAGGGCTACTTATGGTTTGAGCACCAAAGACGACGATACGTGATTCTATCGCCTTATGCCTAGCTAAGGGCGTTAAACAATAGCGCTTGTTGGGAGGCAACCCAATGAATTTATCTTTGATTTTTTCTTTCTGTTTTGTTGCGTCCACACCATCATAATTCTGTTATGATTGTGTTTTTTGTGTTTCTTTTTGTGTTTGAGCCAAGTAAAACATTTATGACTAGTTTTGGTGATGGTTGTTTGATCATGCTGGAAAAAGACAGGAACTTTTCGCTCATGAAATTATTTTTCATTTTTATCCAGAAAGAGCTTTTGAGCTGATTCTTTTTTATGATGGTTGATATGCCAATTGCCCAAATGTTCGTAAGTTTTCAGAATTTTTGACATAACAGAAGTATACGAAGTATACAGATTGCTACAGACTGGTCCGTTTTTGACAGATTCTATTTTTGTTGTGTTGATTGCTTATTTTGATAAAACTATGGATAATATCGGGGGGTACTAGCCATGGAAAAGTGAGAATACAGTAATCTAACACCAATATAAATAGAAATCAAGTTTTCTACAGTACCTAAATAGGTGGTAGTTTGTTTTTTTGTGCTAATGTTATCATGAGTTTTTGTTTAAGTTTTGTGTTGTGAAGTTTTCAAGTTTTGGGTGATGTTCTCATGGACAAAGGGATAAAGAGTGGAAAGAGATCAAGCTTGGGGATGCCCAAGGCATCCGAAGCCAAATTGAAGGACACCAAAAAGCCTAAGCTTGGGGATGCCCCGGGAAGGCATCCCCTCTTTCGTCTTCAATCCATCGGTAACGTTACTTGGAGCTATATTTTTATTCACCACATGATATGTGTTTTTGCTTGGAGCGTCGTGTATTATAGGAGTTTTTTTTATTTTTGTTGTGTCACAATCATCCTTGTTGCACACCTTTTGAGAGAGACATGCACTCATCGTGAATTTGCTAGAATACTCATTGAGCTTCGCTTATATCTTTTGAGTTAGGCAATTTAACTCACATGTGCTTCACTTATATCTTTTGAGCTAGATAACTTTGCTCTAAGTACTTCACTTATATCTTTTTAAGAGTGCTCTCTCTGAGTAACTTGGTAGTTGGCTTGTGCTATGAAAGTAGTCCTAAAGATGATAGGCGTCCAAAGAGGATACAATAAAGGGAAGCGCTAGGCATCAAACTACTGATGCCTTGCTTCTTACCAGACTAGTTTATAGCATTAGATTTGATGAATAGGATCCCTCCAATTGTGTAGCCACGTCAAGTTAGTCGCTTGAGGTTCCCTGCACTAATTACGTATTCTCTCATAACTGCTCCCGGGAAGCACGCCTGATATTCTTTTCATAAATTAAGGGAAAATGACGTGATGCATGGAAAAGGGCATATAGTACGTAGCATGCAATGTTTTTTCCTAACATATCGCTAGCCCCCTCGTGTTTTTCTTTTCTGCGCAGAACTAGCCCATTCGTGTTGATGCATCCAAAGTACTTTCTCTGTGCTTCGATTAATGCTTGACCACAAAGTACGACACGTCTAATTTTCTTCTTCGAATCGAGGATATGTTTCTGGGTGAATGTAAGCACTACCTCATGTGTTGCGCCAACACAATACGGTAGGACCCTTTGGGTCGTCACCATAGGGAGTACTGTCGTACCGCTGCCATGTTCGGCATGATGCCAATGATGTCGAAGGTAGATGAGCCCGGTATGAAGAATAAGCATAATGTCGTCTTACAAATGTGGCATACTTTCATCAAATAAATGTTGTAAAAATGTGACGACTCTTCGAACACATGTAATGCTTCTCATGAATGTCATACTACCAAATGACATATGTTTCTGAAATTTTTGCTACATGCTTCCTATTTTTCAAATATTATTCTTTGTTTCAAGGCACTATACATTGCCACTGTCATTCAACTATGCTTCCAATAATATTGTTGCATGCACCCTGTCTATTATGCCAATGTCTCTTTCCCAAACAACAAAACGTACACTTCAATTAGTAATCTTGTATGCTTCCATTATTTATCACTTGCTTCGTACATAGCCGGTTTGCGCTTCAGGTTCATAGTATGTTGCACCATAAGAAACAAACTATGTTTTCAACAGATGCTACATGCTTCATGGTTCCTAACACATAGCTTCTTTTCCTCAAAAGAACAGATCGGTGATGGTGCGTGTGCGAGTCAGATGAGGTTGTCGTAGACATGGCGTGAAATCGCTTGTCTACAATAGAAACATATCCAAGAAAATAAGAATTATGGTTGGGCACTCTTTGAAGCAAGGTGTTTGTACAAAACCAAGGAAGCATGTATGATTGGATGAACAGATCCTGAAAATGAAGAACGAACTACGTCATATGAGACTTTGACAAAATTAGCAGCAGCATGCAGTGAAGATGGCACCTCATTCATGCCATCACCTCCTTTGTCATCTGGTAGTACTACCTGACATGCGAGCACCACACACTAGCGAGCACACATCACCACACAAGGACGCATCATAGTTGGTGGAGGAGGGAGGAGGGTGCCGCTGTTTGGTGGGGCATGGAGACATGGAGTCGTCGTTGGGAGGCAGGCACCCCGCCCCGTCATGGCGGAGTGGTCGTCAGATGACGGGATGACCACCCTGGGACGGGCGGTCTAGGGCCGCAACGGTACGTGGGTAGCGGTGGTGGATGAACCGGGCCGATGCGGTGGTTGGGAGGTCGACGAGGAGGTGCGTCGGGCGCTGGCGAGAGGAATGAAGGTGAGGCAGGGGCAGGCGAGAGGAACAATTAATTTGGGATAGATGATATGAGGAAGGGATTGCGGTGGAATGGGCGTGAAAATAGGAATGCTTGAAATGGGGAAAATAATTAATTCCAGTTGAATATTTCAGGCGTGGGATGAAACATGTATCAATGACGTAGGAGTGGTCTGACCAACACTTTCTATCAGACGTGTGATGGAAAGTGTTTCCTAAAGAAGAAGCACACACATCGGCGCAAGGAAGCGTGCACGCAGGACGCAGCCGTCTGCCCTGCTGCCCTCCTAATAACATGGATTGTGATGAATCAAATCCAAGAAAGGACGATCTCCAACTCATGCAGCAGCCCCACAATTATTATTGGGGGACGAAGCGCGCACGCAGTCGTCTGCCCTGCTGCCATCCTAATCCTAAACTAGTGCCGCGCCGCAAATTAGGCCGTTTTAGCGCGCGCAACGCGGCAGGAGGCTCCAGCGGGCGCGCAAAAACCCCGCGCGCGCTATAACAAGTTGGGCGCGCGGTCGGATACACTATCCCACGCGGTGTATTTGGGGCGCCCGCTTCCGCGCGCGACACACTCGAGCGCTCGCGCCGCACTCTCTCCTCTCCTCCTCCTATGCACCGCGCGCACCGGCGCCGGCGCCCTACCACCCATGGACGCGCACACCGGCACCCCGCTCACCCCGTTGTACAGCCGCGACCCCCACCGCCGCCGCAACCGACGCCGCCGTCGGAAACCCTAGCGCGGGGAGCGTTGGCGTTGCCACCGTCGGAGCTTCGCCGAGCGTCGGCCTCGCGCGCAGCCTCTTGGGAGGCATGGGTGGCTTTGGAGCACCCTCCGACGCTATGGCCGCCATGGGAGGCATGAGTTTTGCTTCTCTCATGGGAGGCATGGGTGCACCTCCGGCCATGGGTGGAATGTCTTTCGATGTGCCTCCTCACACACATTCCCATGAAGATGCCGTTGAAGATCTTGCCAACACCGTCGGAGCTTCACGTGATGCGGTGCGTGATGATGTTAGGGAGGAAGATTCATCTTCGGAGGCGGAAGAATCGTCTTCGGAAGATGAGGACGAAGACGAGGAAGATGATTGATGTGTCTTTCATTTATGTCTTGAACTTTAGTTTGCATTTTAAACTTGTGGGCATGAACTTTTATTCATCAACTTGTTTGTGTCAAATTTCACATGTTCATTGCATTTTGATGAATGTTTCAAACTCATTTTGTGTCCAAAATGCCATATATGTTAAGATGCCCGGCGAGTCGCGCGCGCTGTATTTTTGCGCGCTGCTGGAGTGGCGCGCGTTGCATTTTAGCGCGGTTGCTGGAGCCAGCGCTGTGCGCCGCGCCAAACCAGGCGATGGGCGCGCGGCAAACCAATTTTTTACGCGCGACGTGTTCGGCGTGTGTTGGAGATGCTCTAACAACAACAACTGGTATGTTTCGCCCGCCGATGTCATCAAAATCATGTTTTTCTCTTTACCTATCAATCGGGATTATTCCGATCTAATAGCGCCGCTGTGCCAGGAGGGACTGGGCTAATCTTGAGGATGGGCCGCTGGGCCTGATCGCCGAGCGTGTCCTCGCCTACGACGTCGCCGACTACATGCGCTTCCGAGCAGTTTGCCGCCCGTGGCGGCGGTCCTCCGTGGACCCGCGCATTCGCAGCAGCCTCGACCGCCGGTTCCATCCCTGGCGGTGGCTCATGCTCCGGGATCCACTGGCCGCTCCCAACCGCCGTCGCTTCCTCAACCCCTCCACCGGCAAGTGCGTCCGGGTGGATGTACCGGAGCTCCGCGACCACCAGGTACTCGCCCTCACCCATGAGGGCCTCCTCGTCCTTCTCCACGACATCAACCATGTCTGCTTGCTCAATCCCCTCACCCGCCACCTCACACAACTACCACCCCTGTCCACGCTGCTTCCCCACGAGGAGCGTGAATACCTCCTTCCCAATTACCACACCAAGTTTGCAGCCTGGGGCTCTGGCATTCTCAACGATGATTCCACTGTATTGCTCTATTTCAACTTTCAGCGTATGATAGGGATCGCCAAGCCGGGCGATGTGTCCTGGAGGCGTTTTGAGTTCACCAGTGGGGTGCGATCGGCAATCTCAATCTTCACTGGCCGCTTATACTGCGTCACCGGAGATTGTGTCATGGTACTCGAGGATCAGCCACCACGACTGGAGTTCGCGGCCAAGTTGTGTATGCGGGTTTGTGGAGTGACGGATATTGTGCACCTAGTGGCATGTGCGGGAGAGTTGATGCTTGTGCACCGTAGGTTCTCCCGACGATGTGACAGGAATAACGTGTCCAAGCGAAGGTATGAACCTGTATCGAGTGGATCTGAATGTTGGTACTCTGCGCCGAGGTAACAACAGCTTTGGGGGCGGGAGGCATGCCTTGTTCATCGGCATTTATTGCTCATTCTCTGTGCCAATTTCGGTTTTCCCTGCCCGCTCCGTCAGTGGTGACACCATCTACCTCAGTCTCGACATTGACGAAAGAAATAAAACTGAGGGTTACCATCTTGCAAGTAGGAGCACCATACCTACTGCGACATGCCACCGCTGGCTGGTTCAACCATATAATCTTGTTGACTGCCTCGCCTTGTGCAATACTTTTATTCAATAGGGGCAATGCTCATTGCAAAACAAACAAATAAGTATTTATACTCCCTCGGAGCAAAGACACTTACTGTAGGACCGAGGAAGTACTTGGCAGCTCAAACTGCCATTTGAACTGTATTTGTTATGCTCTTTTAATCACAATTTTCATTATTTTTATCTTTATCCTTTTCTTTTTCTTTACCTACTAATAAAGCACATGTTGCTTCTGTGATACGTTATTAAATTTGTCCCTAAAGTTCGCCAAAATTACCCACCAATGTCACCCGTAAGTGACAAAAACGATTCGTTTTTTGGACTTCGATTCGGCTCTTCCTTTCGATTCTAAAGGCTGCGGTTCCGTATTTTATCATAAGAACATGCTAGCCCAACCGGTTGGGTACGCCTCGTCCCACCCGTGGACTACAATCGTTTTTGTTCTTTTTTTTCTATTTTTTTTCTCTTTTGCCTTTATTTCGACAAACTTTACACACATGTTAATCATGGATTAAATAAATGTCAAATTTGTAGACAAATAAGTTCCCATATATACAAAAAAATATACAGTCCGTATGGACAATAAATAATATATTTTTCTTTTATTTTGAAAAATATTGATCGTGTATTTAAAAAACTTTAAGTGTGCATAGGAAAATGTTTCCGGTGTATCAGAAAACATATACAAAAATATATAATGTGTATGGAACAAAGTAGACATAAAAATAGAACTTTTCAAAAATGTTAATCGTGTATTTGAATAATGTAAAACATGTATATAAAAAATATTCATGATGCATACAAAATATGTAAAATGCGTATTAAAGAAATTAGACATCAAAACTCAATAATGTTTGTGATGTCACACGCAAAAAAAGTTTCTAATGTATAAAAACTATACAATGTTGTTTATACAAGCTTTACGTAAACAAATGGCTGAGCTTTGATTTTTCATATATATAAACTGTTTTGCTAATTATTTTTTTAAGAATATCGATATTGATATGCAACCTGAAACATTTGGTATGCATGTACTTACAAATTGATTGTTTTTGATGGAGATGTCTAATATGTTGGCAACCAAATTAAGACTTCACTTAGATTACAAATGCAAACACATATATTGGCAAGATAAAAATAATGTTCTTATGCATATGCTATCATTAATTAACAAAACATACTTTGCCATTTTCATCATAATTCAAATAATGTTCGTGCATTTCAAGAGATTCCCATCGATGACCGCCGGCCCTCTGTTGACCGCAGACTGGACCGGAGGCGGAGGAGCCGGATTCGGAGCAGGAGCAGGAGTCGGAGCAGAACAAGGCCCAGGAACTCTTACAGTGGCAGCCGGAGGGATTCAGACTGGCGACCACGGGGTGGTGATTTCGATCAGCCACGCAGTGGCGATCTAGATCAGAGCAAGGTGCCAACAAAGTCTAGAACTGCTGTTGGTCGTGACGGTGAAGTGGACCGCGATGATATCAATAAATTGCCGAGGGGTCCGAAGATTCTTCACTCCGAGGTGGTAATGGTGGAGGACGGCGGCAGCCATGAAGACGAAGATGCGGTGGAACCAGAGCACGATGGTGCAAGGCCTGAAGATGAAGATGCAGAGTATGAATCTGAAGAGGTGGTGGAATCAGATGAACATGGTGAAGATTATGATGGTGTCACCCATGAATATGAAGAGATGGAAACATAGGACAATGGTCAGGACGATGAAGCTGTTGCTGTTGCTGGCCTGAATGATGCAGATGTTGTTGAAATAAATGTCAGCCACCAACTGTCCATGGTGGATGTTCATCCATCAGAGCCTGCTGAGGCACTGGCGCACACGCAGTCCCAACTCCGCGACATGGAGGAGGACACGGAGGCGGGCGTTGTGCGTGTGGATGCATGCCTGATTGAACCAGTGGCTGAAAACAGTGATTGTTCTGAAGTTAGAGACGAAAAGGAGGCTCCGCAAAGTCAACCTGAAACTGAGCTTGAAGTTAGGGGTGAAATGGACGCTCTCCAGAGTGAACTTGGAACCGAACTTCAAGTTAGAGCTGAATTGGAGGCTCCGCAGAGTGAACGTGAGGATATAAAAAATAATGCATAATGACACATGAAGCATGTTGTGTTCTTTTTTTTATCCGGTGCAACGCACGGACATTTGTACTAGTTAGTAATAAAGCCAATAGTGCTTCTGGTCGGACGTTATTAAAATTGCCTTCAATATTGTCCTAAATTACCCACTATGCCATCTATAAATAAAAAAAAACGATTCAATTTTTTTCTCTCAAAGTCATCCCGAGTTCCCTTACTTATACGGTATGACCCTACGAAATACCATAAGAACCTGTGCGGTGTAGTGGCTATAGCACTGCTTCTCAATACAGGAGACCGAGGTTCGACCCTTGGAACATACATCTTTTTTATCCCATTTTCTGTTTTATTATTTAAATTTGTTTTTTACCTTTTTTAAATTATTTGGAGTTTCCAAAATTTAAAAAGGTTTGAGTTTTGCTTTCGAGTTTTGAAAAAAAGAATCCTCATGAAATCACAAAATGGTTGGGAATTCAAAAAGAGAAATTCGGGAAATTAAAAAATGTTCAGGGATTAAAAAATGTTTTTTACCTTTTTTTAAATTATTTGGAGTTTCCAAAATTTAAAAAGGTTTGAGTTTTGAGACAAATGTTTGTGAAATCATAAAATGCTTGGGAATTCAAAATAAGATGATGATGGTGTCATCCATGAATATGAAGAGATGGAAACATAGGACAATGGTCAGGACGATGAAGCTGTTGCTGTTGCTGGCCTGAATGATGCAGATGTTGTTGAAATAAATGTCAGCCACCAACTGTCCATGGTGGATGCTCATCCATCAGAGCCTGCTGAGGCACCGGCGCAAACGCAGTCCCAACTCAGCGACATGGAGGAGGACACGGAGGCGGGCGTTGTGCGTGTGGATGCATGCCTGATTGAACCAGTGGCTGAAAACAGTGATTGTTCTGAAGTTAGAGACGAAAAGGAGGCTCCGCAAAGTCAACCTGAAACTGAGCTTGAAGTTAGGGGTGAAATGGACGCTCTCCAGAGTGAACTTGGAACCGAACTTCAAGTTAGAGCTGAATTGGAGGCTCCGCAGAGTGAACGTGAGGATATAAAAAATAATGCATAATGACACATGAAGCATGTTGTGTTCTTTTTTTTATCCGGTGCAACGCACGAACATTTGTACTAGTTAGTAATAAAGCCAATAGTGCTTCTGGTCGGACGTTATTAAAATTGCCTTCAATATTGTCCTAAATTACCCACTATGCCATCTATAAATAAAAAAAACGATTCAATTTTTTTCTCTCAAAGTCATCCCGAGTTCCCTTACTTATACGGTATGACCCTACGAAATACCATAAGAACCTGTGCGGTGTAGTGGCTATAGCACTGCTTCTCAATACAGGAGACCGAGGTTCGACCCTTGGAACATACATCTTTTTTATCCCATTTTCTGTTTTATTATTTAAATTTGTTTTTTACCTTTTTTAAATTATTTGGAGTTTCCAAAATTTAAAAAGGTTTGAGTTTTGCTTTCGAATTTTGAAAAAAAGAATCCTCATGAAATCACAAAATGGTTGGGAATTCAAAAAGAGAAATTTGGGAAATTAAAAAATGTTCAGGGATTAAAAAATGTTTTTTACCTTTTTTAAATTATTTGGAGTTTCCAAAATTTAAAAAGGTTTGAGTTTTGAGACAAATGTTTGTGAAATCATAAAATGCTTGGGAATTCAAAATAATATTCACTAAATCATAAAATGGTCACGGATTCAAAAAATGTTGATGATTTTAAAGAACTTTTGAGTTTTGAAAAAAAGAATCCTCATGAAATCACAAAATGGTTGGGAATTCAAAAAGAGAAATTCGGGAAATTAAAAAATGTTCAGGGATTAAAAAATGTTGATGATTTTAAAAAATTGTTGCTATATTATAAAATAATTCACAATTTCCAAAAATATATTCAGAAAATATAAAAATGTTCATGATTTGAAAATGATCATGTATTCAAAACATGAAAAAAAGTGTTCATGAAATCATCAAATATCTAGGAATTCAAAAAAGGATCAGGAAATCATAAAATGTTCGTGGATTCAATCATATTGATGTTTTTCAAGAAAATGTTTGCATATTAAAAAGGAATTCACAATTTTGACAAATATATTCTAAAAATATACAACGTTTCTTATTTGAATTTGTTTTCTTCTTTCAATTAATTTGGGAATTTTCAAATTTCTAAATTTAAAGGTTTTGAGTTTTGAAAAAAATCATGAAATCATAAAATGTTTGGTAATTCAAAAAATGGTTTAGAAAAGTATAAAATGTTCACGGACTCAAAAAATGTTGATGATTTTAAGAAACCGTACTGATATTGTAAAAGAATTCAGAATTTCAAAAAATATATTCAACAAATATCAAACGTTCATGATTTTGAAAATGATCATGTATTCAGAACAGATCCTTGAATTCGAAGAAAGCGTGTGCAAAAATTTTAAAAACGTTCACAGAATCACAAAAAAATGCGAAGTTCAAAATTTGTACTCCCTTTTCAAAAAAATTCATCAGTTCAAGAAATGTTCATTGTGTAAAACACTGTCCATGCATTTCACAAAAAGGATAAGTGGGTATCAATCGGCAAAATTTGATCACATGCACACCGCCGCCATCATGAACGATGGTGGCAAAAAAGATAAGTGGCAACATAATGGACCATCGTGTTAAAATAAAAAATAGAGAACAAGCATATGTGAGGGTATCGAGCCATACTAATTTGGCTACGACGCAATATTGTTGTTTCCTGTTGCAATGCAAGGGCATATTTGCTAGTCATTGTAAGATGCTCAAGATTATATATGTTCAAAATATTTGATCTCCCAAACCACGACTCTCATTTTGAATCCATTTTACAGTTGGCTTAACCTCATAGGAGTGTTTCGATGTTGTTTGAGCGGTTGGTTAATGCGGTTGATCACACCATTGACAATGGTCTAACTATCAATCTAGAATATGAGTTATGTTCCTCTATCTTGAAGGTTAGGTGTTCTTTGATTTTCATATGCATTTTGAAGGGGATTCGAGATCAACATCTAGGGTCTGTCTTTTTTTTGGCCTGCAGCTGTTTCTCGTGACCACATGAAACTAAAAACAGTGCATTGGGAAGCATGAGAGACGGATGAAACGTCTCATCTCGTAAGGGCATCTCCAGCCGCGACCAACAAGCCCCTGTCCTTTTTTATCGCTCGCTGACCTGGACAACAGCCTGAAGTGGTCGTGCAATGACTACGTTTGCGAGGAATGGAACACCAGCGCTGTTCTCTGGAGGAGATCGTGGCGTGACGCCGTGGTTGCGAAGAGGGCGGCGTCATCGTGCTCGACGATAGCGAGGAGGAGACAACAGCGCAGACCGCCCCCGTTCGCAGCGACGATCTAGGGCAAGGCTGCAGCATGGACAACACGCGGGACGACGACGACGGTGACTACACCGCCTTCTACCAGCTCCTCGGCATGAACTAGGCTAGTGAAAGAACAATTTCTCCCTAAGGTGGTTTTGATAATTGATCACAACATATGCATCATTGAACTAATGATCTTATTCAAAGTGTATTTGAGAAAAGTACAAAGATGCCTTGGCTATGGGATTGTGAGGAGAAGTCTCTTGATGCAAGGAAAGGAATAGGATTGGCTCAAGCTTCAAGCAAGAAGACTCTTCATTTTACATTTGTGAGAAATTACTTTGAGTCCATAGGAAAGCCAGTACTATTAAAAGGGGATAAGGTATTATGATGAATTGGTTGCTCAAGTGCTTAGAGGCAGCCACCAAAAATACTCAGTCATTCTCCCACAAAATATTATGCCCAAAGCCATATCAACAAAATCAGTACCACCAACTATTTCCACTCGGCCCTATCGATTTTACACTTGACAGATCCTATGCCAAACCCACATCTCGGTACCACCAACTATCACATCGGTGCCACCAAGCTACAGTGAGCAACTTCCTATTGAGAATATTTCAAGAATCGGTATTTCCGAGTTTGAAATTGGTCTCACCGAGATTTGGAAACTAGTCTAGGTCATCATATGGGTACCACCGAGATTCCTATATCGGCCTCACCGAGAATTCAAAAGTTTCTACATTTAGTGCAACGGGTACCATCGAGATTTATCTCGGTGTCATTGAGTTGAGAATAATGTTGTAACGGTTGGATTTTTGGAGATGCCTATATATACCAATCCACCTACCTCTCATTCGCACATGAAGCACTCAAAACCCTCTTACATTTGCCAGATCCATTTTTCTGGGAGAGAGTCACCTACTCATGTGTTGAGATCAAGAGATTCCAATCCAATCATTTGAACCTTGATTTCTAGCCTCCCCAAGTTGATTTTCACAAGATCAATATCTCCTACCCATGCCAAATCTGTGTGAGAGTGATTGAGTGTTGAGGAGACTATCTTTTGAAGCACAAGAGCAAGGAGTTCATCGTTCTACCACATCTATTACCTTTTGGAGGGTGGTGCCTCCTAGATTGGTTAGCTGTCGCTTGGGAGCCTCCTACTTTGTGTTGTGGAGTTGAACCAAGAAGTTTGTAAGGGCAAAGATCTACCGTGAGTGATGTTAGTCCTGTTTGGACGAAAGCCATGGTGGAATAGACAAGGCCACTTCTTCGTGGACCCCTTGTGGGTGGAGCCCTCCGTGGACTCTCACAACCGTTACTCTCCGTGGGTTGAAGTCTCCACTAACATGGACATACGATAGCGCCACGTATCGGAACCATACCAAAAATCGCCGTGTCGACCTTTGCGTTTGATCTCCCCACCTGACCCTCTACTCTATATTTGCATGTCGTTACTTTTCGCTCCTACAGTCTTAGATGTGTTCATGTGCAGGGTGAACTTGAATAGTCATAATTGCTAAAAGTAGCCCACAACTAAAATTGAGAAAAGACTAAGTTTTGATCTTGTCAAGTAGTCTAATCACCCCATCGAGACATAATTTTGATCCTACAGCTAGCGGCGGCACGACGACGTTGGCGGCAGCGCATTTTTATTAATGTTTTTATGTTTTTAAGTTTGTACAAATTTTGAATGAAATCGCCTAAATTTTGTCCAAAATCGCTAAATTTCTTCGAACTTGGTCTCAATTTAGTTTGAAAAAATGACGTATCGGGGTGCGACCGGGAACCCGAGCCCCCAAGCCAATTTTAGCACCGGTTCGCCCCCAAGCGGTGCTATTTCAAGGCATGGGGGGCGGCTGGAGATGCTCTAACTCCCCTCTCTCGAGTCACCTCACTCTTGCCTTCAAACATGTCTATCTCCATCTCCCTCGTCATTCCTTCCCCCAATGGCATGCTCGTCACAACGCTGTCCCCCAAACCGTTCATCGCTAGCAGCAACCGAATCCAAACTGGTGGGTGGTTGACCTCTCCAGCCCCCTTGGGGCCCCATCTACGACACCCCCGTCAAGAACATGCGAGCTGCGCAGACCGCCCTTAGCGAGCTGGATGTGCTCGAGGGGTCAGCCCGCGATGCGCAGCAAGAGCTCATCCGCATCCTTGTGGAGGGTGCCAATGCGCAATAGGCCCAGCCGACACAGTCGTACCGTGACCCGGCTGGCTCCCGCTCGAGGACCTACGAGGACCCTGTATGTGCATCTAGTGCCCCATAGTGATTTTAGTAGATTGAAGACTTATAGGTTAAGAGACAAATGTGTTTGTGAGTGTACACGGGCCCTACAAGACGCTGAGGACTTTGAGTTATTCGAAGAATATCGACCCCTAAAATGTATGTCTTCGGGTGAATACTTTGGTCATTCCTTGAAGACTTGATAGCGAAGAAATTGCTATTCGTCATGAGGACTTTGAAAATGAGGAATTTGGTGTATCCCGAAGAAAATGCTCTGAAGACTTTGAATCTTGAAGATTTACTCTATCTGTTTCACTTTCTTCTTTCTTGAGTCATAGGAACACCGTACTGTTAAAGGGGGTCGAGGTAATACTAAGGAAGAATTTCCTCATGATACTTGTCGTGGGTATAAGCCTGACAGTAGATGTGTAGGGTACGAAAAGGATGGGCAGAGCCTTAGCTACGACGAGGTTGTATGAGTTCAGGCCCCTCTGCGGTGGAGGTAATAGCCCTACGTCTCAGTGCTCAGGGAGCTTGTTGTCGAGTGGAAATATGGAATACAATGAGTTGCTAACCCCTCTACCAGTGGGGGAGGGTGGCTTATATAGAGTGCGCTGCCCTCCACAACGGTTCCGGTACAGGGATGAAGTAGTGGGGATTGAATGTGTACGTTACAGGTAACGTACGCCCTAAATGCTAATAAATGCACCTGGAAACGTACGACCGTTTCCCTCCAGGGGGGTTACGATGTATCGAGTGGTATCCAGTCGGTTAGCTTGATATCCTCCGTATGTTAATCTTCGACTGGATGGTCGAGGACCTGTTACCGACTGGATGATGGGGATTCCTTAATTCAGTCGGAACTGACTAAGGGCCTTGTCCCTTGTGAGGGGTAGTCCTTGGGTAGGACCTACATGACAGGCCTATGACCCTACCCTAGGACTATAACCCCATCATTAGTCCCCGAATGGATTGGGGTTGAAACGACGAAGCGATGCTTGAAGTTTGGATCCGACTGGAGCGGGTTTGGCTTGGGCGTTGCTTGCCTCAATCCATTTTATCTTTTCTGACCAATGATCCGAGTGGAAGTACTCGCGAAACATACTGTCGGAAGCCGAGTGCTTCTGCGGCATCTTTTGACGCGACCGGTCAACTGACAGCGGCGGATTTTCCGGGATCTCAAATTTCGGGTTCCGCGCGCTCAGCGGGGATGACGCCATCGCGCTCGAGTAGCTCCCGACGCCTCGATTCTCGCGCCTTCAACCTCTCCACTAATATCGCCGCGGTCGGTCGGGGGATAAGGTTTCGGGCCCACCTGACAGCGACCCAGTCGGCGCCCTACTTAAATCTCGGCGGCGAGGGTTCTTCGTTACGCTCGCCGAATCTCTTGCCATCGCTTGCTCCGTCTCTCTCGCCACCTCCAGCGCCTCTACACTCCTCCCTCCTCCTTCCTCCCGCGCGTTCGCAGTTTCCGCCATGACCAAGGGTCAGACCAGCAAGATGGAGGGGAGGAAGAAGAAGGGGAAGGCGACGGTGAAAAGGACGTTGATGGCGCCTAGAAGGGGGGGGGGGTGAATAGGCGCTTTAAAATAGTTAAGGTTTAGGCTTGAACAAATGCGGAATAAAACTAACATTTAATAAGTCAAGCACAAAACCTACAAACAACTAGGCTCACCTATGTGCACCAACAACTTATGCTAAGCAAGATAAATAACTAAGTGATAGCAAGTAATATTACAATAAACAATATGTCTATCACAAAGTAAAGTGCATAAGTAAAGGGTTCGGGTAAGAGATAACCGAGGCACGGGGAGACGATGATGTATCCCGAAGTTCACACCCTTGCGGATGCTAATCTCCATTAGAGCGGTGTGGAGGCACAATGCTCCCCAAGATGTCACTAAGGCCACCGTAATCTCCTCACGCCCTCGCACAATGCAAGATGCCGTGATTCCACTAAGGGACCCTTGAGGGCGGTCACCGAACCCGTACAAATGGCAACCCTTGGGGGCGGTCACCGAACCCGTACAAATGGCAACCCTTGGGGGCGGTCACCGAACCCGTACACGTGGCAACCCTTGGGGGCGGTTACCGGTACCCGTACAAATTGCTCGGGGCAATCTCCACAACCTAATTGGAGACCCCAACGCTTCCCGGAGCTTCACACCACAATGATTGAGCTCCGAGACACCACCAAGCTTCTAGGACGCCAAAGCATCCATGAAGAACAATATCAAGGGTACTAAGTACCAAAGGTAGTAAGCTTCTCAACTTCTCACTTCCACGTATCACCGTGGAGAACTCAAACCGATGCAACTAATGCAATGGCAAGAACACATGAAGTGGTCAAGTCCCTCACACTCAAATCCCTCCACAACAACAAAAGCTATGGAGAAATATGAGAGGAAGAACAAGGAGCTCACAAAGAACTCCAAGATCAAGATCCAAGAGGTTCCCCTCACATAGAGGAGAAAGTGATTGGTGGAGATGTGGATCTAGATCTCCTCTCTCTTTTCCCTCAAGAACAAGCAAGAATCATTGGAGGGATTGAGAGTAATCAAGCTCTAAGAATGTCAACAATGGAGGTAGAACAAGAGCTCAACAGATAGATAAGGCCAAGGGGGAAGAAGACCCCCTTTATATAGTGGGGGGAAGAATCAGACCGTTACCCCCACTCTCTGCCCGAGCTCCAGCGGTACTACCGCTGGCTGCAGCGGTACTACCGCTGGCACTCCAGCGGTATTACCGCTGTCACTCCAGCGGTACTACCGCCAGCTAGCGGTACTACCGCTGGCCCCCTGGTAGTGCAAAGGCACTACCACCGCCAAGAAAGTCTTCGCAAAAAGGTCCGTCCATGAACAACCGCTAGGCAGGCGGTACTAAGCTCCTGGAGCGGTACTACCGCTGACCAGGGGCGGTACTACCGCGATCCAGCGGTACTACCGCTAGGGCCAGCGGTACTACCGCCAACTCTAGCGGTACTACCGCTAGGTCCAACGGTACTACCGCTAGGTCCAGCGGTACTACCGCTCGCCACTGAAACAGCCATAACTTTCGCATACGAGCTCCGAATCGAGCAAACCCAAGCTTGTTGGATTCAGGACGACAAGGGCTATCCAAACAGCGGTAGCTCCGAATCTTAAGACCATGCGGTTATGAATATGCCAAAGATATAGAGATGTGAGATCTCTATGAATGAAGAACCGGCAAAAACTCCAACATCGAAAACATCATAGTAGATGCATATGGACTCCGTTTTGATGAACTCGAGCTTGTCACGAAGATGACCATAAGCTCTAAAACTCACAAAGAGAAACACCAAACAAGAACCAAGAAGTATGATGCAAGGATGCAAATGGTTTGAGCTCTCAATGAACGATACGATCAAGCTACTCACTTGAGAGCCCCCCTTGATAGAACAGCAATCTATCCTAACCAGAAAACCTATCAAGGGCAAACCTATACCTTGCACCTCGTCCTCTTGAGCTAGATGATGATGATCTTGGCTTCCTCAAGATGGACCACCTTTCTTGATTGTGTTGGCTTGATGAAGACTAGTTGATTGCTCCCCCATACTCACTATGGGTGAGCCACTCTTCAGCATATCTTCACAAGTCCATTGCCACCACAATGGACGGCAAGCTTCAAGCATGCTATCTTCATGCTGATCCACTTGAGCTTGCACATCGCAATCTTGATGACGATCACAACTTGACGTCATACTCCATGGGTTGTATGAGATCTTCCTTTTGACGCAAGCCCATGGAAACACACCTAACCCCCACATAGAACTCTCACGAAGACCATGGGTTAGTACACAAACACGTAATGGACAATGCTTACCATACCATGGGATCACTTGATCCCTCTCGGTACATCTTGTATGCTTTGTGTGTTGATCATCTTGATTTACTCTTTGTCTGAGATCTTGATCAACCATTGATGATGATCACAACTTGACGTCATACTCCATGGGTTGTATGAGATCTTCCCTTTGACGCAAGCCCATGGAAACACACCTAACCCCCACATAGAACTCTCACAAAGACCATGGGTTAGTACACAAACACGTAATGGACAATGCTTACCATACCATGGGATCACTTGATCCCTCCCGGCACATCTTGTACGCTTTGTGTGTTGATCATCTTGATTTACTCTTTGTCTGAGATCTTGATCAACCATGTGTCTCTATGACCATTCTTTGGATAATACCTTGAATACCATCTTGGTCATCATATAAACTCCTTGAACCCAACAGATGGACTTCAAGAAGTGCCTATGGACAAATCCTATAAATGTAACTTAAGGCAACCATTAGTCCATAGGTATTGTCATCAAGTACCAAAACCACATATGGAGATATATGCTCAATATATGCTCCAACAGGCGGCTCCTGCTCAGCGGCGGCAGCGGCCGCTGCCGGCGGGGTGGATTCAAGGCGACTTCCTCCCCTCCACGGTGACGGAGGGGGATCTGCTGCAGCTGGTTGAGCACGGGATGATCGTGCACAAGACATGGAGGCTGCCGACGGAGAACGAGGTCGAGCCGGCGCCCCGGGAGGGGGAGCGCGTCTTGCTGCTCAGCCACGTCCATCGAGGTTTCTCCTTGCCCCCGCATCCTTTCTTCAAGGGCACCATGAATCATTTCGGGGCACAACTTCACCACTTTCCCCCGAACACCATTGCCCATCTCTCTGCTTTTATAGTTCTGTGCGAGTGTTTGATTGGCTGTCCTCCCCATTGGGGGCTGTTCAAGCACATATTTTCTGCTAGATCCCAAACCATCAAACGACTCAACCAGTCGGATGATAAAACACATCTTCTCCAGCTCTGCGGGGGCCTAGGTTTCCAGAAAAAGAGTCGGAGCAGTTATCCTGCCCTCCAGCTAAGTGAGTCGGTCTGGAACTGGCAGTCGACGTGGTTCTACTGCCAGGATATCGCCTGTCCGAATGCTTCGACAGGGCTGCCTCCCTTTAGCTTAGATCGGCCCGCCCCACCTAAGCAGCTCGCACTCACGAGAGCGGAGAAGAACGACATCCAGCCTCTGGTCGGAGCACTCGTAGATGTCGTCAGGAGGGGGGTCACTGGCATAGACTTGCTGGAGGTCTTCCTCGGTCGGCGTATCCAACCCCTGCAGGCTCGCGACCATGCCATGTGGCATTATATGGGGCCCGAGGATTCCACTCGGACCAACGTTGTGGGCGTGACTGAGGAGAAGGTGACCTCGTGGGTGCTCCAGATCACAGGCCCCTGCGAGAATCCCAAAGGATCTCGGCGAGTGAAGCCTTTCTGTGCGGATAATCCTCCTCCGAATCAGGTGAGTGGCACTTGTCGAGTGCTCCTAACTGTCTTAGTCTTATCGTTTGCTTGAATCTCTGTGTGACGTCTGATGTCGCCGACTGAATTTTATGCAGGAGTGGACCAACTGGTTTTCTCCCGTCTCGAACGGGAACCCGGCCGAGGAGGAGGAAGGCAGCGTGGAGAGCGCTGAATATGTCTCCGACAGCGGGGAGTCGGAGGAAGAGACTAGCGAGGAAGAGGAGGAAGACGAAGAGCAGGACTCGCCGCCTCCACAAACAGAGCATCGGACCAAGCGCCGACACAAGCCTGCCGTTCCCTCGGCCCCTCCAGCATCTTCGAGTGCTCTCCCCACTGCCCCGGTGGTCCCGAGTGCTCGGAGCATCAAAAGGGCCAGGGATGCTGCCGCTGAGCCTGCGGGTCAGTCTTCCATGGCGGCCAAACCGAGTGGGTCCAAACCTCGGAAGGCTCTGCCGCGGATGAGGGTTGCTGTCCCCGTCACCTCCACGTAAGTGTATCGGTCTTCTAATTTCTTCTGATATCCGAGTGAACTCCTGTTCATTGGTCGAATGGATTTGGGTCGACAGAGTCGCTACTTCTGCCACCTCTCCGGCGCGCCAGGAGGATGACCCCATGGACACGGACAACGTCGTCTCGTCCCAGCCAGGTGCGTTGTAGTGACTTCAAGTGTTTTATTCTATCATAGGTTCTGTCTCTTCCTTTTTCTGAGATCTTGCGTCGTTCGGTCTATCAGGGGCGATTTGCGTGGACGAGGGCGATCAGGGGAGAGCTGATCAGGCTACGGAGCCCGTTCTTGAGGCTGCTCCGCCTGTTGCTGCTCTCACCGCCGACGTGCCGCCGACTGAGGCGCTGCCGCCGACTGAACTGGCGCTAGTGGTTGAGGTGCCGACTGGAGCGGACCTTGGGATGCCTCATGAACTTCCGACGATGCCAGGCTCGTCGAATGTCGAGTTCAACATCCAGCGTCTCCCGGATGAGCAGGTGGGAGCGGCTAAGGGAGCCATGGTGCAGGCGGAGCTGATGACCGGAGAAGCCAAGAGGGCCTACGACTCCGTCGCGTCCTTGTACCAGCGGAGCTTGGAGCTGCGGGATGATATCCGAGTAAGTGGGCTAGTAAGTATTTACCTTTCTCTTGTAACCCACCGGGTGTTTTTGGATAGCTGTTGTTGTTTGCAATGGGTTCACTCTGAGTGAACCCAGTGGGTGTAGTCCCCGAGACTTCTGTCGAGTGCTTGCACCGGCAGTTGTCTTTATACATATTGTCTTTGCTTTGGTCAGGTCTGTAAATAACATGACCGAGTGCGAGTAGTTGTGGCACTCGGAGTGCACTTACTGTAAGAGTCCCCGAGAGTAATTTGTACTCAGGTCGGGTAGTATTGGCCTCGCAGGCGTAGGTGGTAACATGCATCTCAATAGGGCGGGCCTGCTTGAGTTGCATGCCAGTGGGGTCACTCTTAGTGAACCCACTGGGTGTAGTCCCCGAGGTCGCTGTCGATTGCTTGCGTCGGCAGGGGTCTGAAGAACTTAGACTTTTGTTGTTGGATTTGCTGATTGTCCCTTGGTGTTTGCTGGCAGAAAACTTGTGAAATGGGAACAACCTATGAGTCTCTCAGGGCGGAGAAGAATCAGTTAGCTGGTGAGCTTGATGCGGCGCTGCTTGCAATGGCTGGCATGAAGGATGCTCTGGCGGGACGAGAGAAGTCATTGGAGCAGGCTCGTGAAGCGAACAAGGTGTTGACTGAGGAAGTTGAAAAGATGGGGAAACAAAGGACTGCTTTGATGGGACAAATGGACGTGCTGAACAAACGGTGCAGAGCACGGGAGAAATACTTCAGCGACTGGGCTCGGCAGATGATGACGCGTCTGGCTGGTAAGTCCTGCTTTTTCCGAGTGCTTGTGTTCTTCGCGTCACACTCGGTGCTTATTGTTTGTTTGTCCTGTTGTCGCAGATTTTTGTTTTGACGCTGAAGCTGAAGCAGCTGATGTGGAGCGATCGATTCTCGAGAACGTTCCACTCGGCGAGGACTCCAATCGGGATCTGCTCCGTGCGCATATCCGCGTGGGCAAAGTTGGTCCTTTCATCGGTCGGCTGAGATAAGTCGTCAGCTGAATCGACAAGGAGCTTTGGCCAGAAGATGAGTCGCGGCAGGAGATGGAGAACCTGATGACTCGACTGGAGGAGATTCCGAACCGAGTGCAGTCATGGAAGAAATCTGCAGCTCGTTGTGGTGCAGATGTTGCTCTGTCCCTGGTCCGAGTCCATTGCAAGGAGGTGCGCGAGGAGAAGCTGAAGACGTTGAAGGTCGCCAACACGAAGAAACTTCGATTCGAAGACTTCATGGAAACCTTCCTTGAAAGTGCTACCCGCATCGCCGACGGTATTGATCTGGACACGTTCGTAGAGCCCTCCAGTCCTGGTGTTAATCCAGATGAAGCATAAAAACACTTTTATCCTCGGTATGCCGAGTGTTGATCTGTAAGAAACTTTGGCCACTGCTGTTGGCCGTCACATTCTTGGTTCGGTGTGGGTAAGCTTGATCCACACCGAGCCACTATCTTTGGTTGAACTTTGAATCGAATCTTTTGCTCTTCTGTTGCGATGTTGACTCGAGTTTTTGTTTGGCGTTTCTTGGTGAAGCCAAAGGCAAACATTCGGAACATGTCAGTTGTTTTGACATCTGCATGAGCCTCATTGAGGGTCCGTGGAATTCCCTAAGTCCCCGAGTGTGACGTTAAGTGTACACTCGGAGAAGGTTAATACTTAGGCGATTCTGGATCACAGCTAAGTCCCTGAGTGTGACGTTAAGTGCAGACTCGGAGAAAGTTAATACTTAGGCGATTCTGGATCGCAGCTAAGCCCCCGAGTGTGACGATAAGTGCACACTCGGAGAAGGTTAATACTTAGGCGATTCTGGATCGCAGCTAAGTCCCCGAGTGTGACGTTAAGTGCACACTCGGAGAAGGTGAATACTTAGGCGATTCTGGATCGTAGCTAAGTCCCCGAGTGTGACATTAAGTTCACACTCGGAGAAAGTTAATACTTAGGCGATTCTGGATCGCAGCTAAGTCCCCGAGTGTGACGTTAAGTTCACACTCGGAGAAAGTTAAAACTTAGGCGATTCTGGATCGCAGCTAAGCCTCCGAGTGTGATGTGAAGTGCACACTCGGAGAAGGTTAATGCTTAGGCGATTCTGGATCGTAGCTAAGCCCCCGAGTGTGACGTGAAGTGCACACTCGGAGAAGGTTAATACTTTGGCGATTCTGGATCGCAGCTAAGTCCCCGAGTGTGACGTTAAGTGCACACTCGGAGAAGGTGAATACTTAGGCGATTCTGGATTGCAGCTAAGTCCCCGAGTGTGACGTTAAGTGCACACTCGGAGAAGATGAATACTTAGGCGATTCTGGATTGCAGCTAAGTCCCCGAGTGTGACACTAAGTGCACACTCGGAGAAGGTGAATACTTAGGCGATTCTGGATCGCAGCTAAGCCTCCGAGTGTGACGTGAAGTGCACACTCGGAGAAGGTTAATACTTAGGCGATTCTGGATCGCAGCTAAGCCCCCGAGTGTGACGTGAAGTGCACACTTGGAGAAGGTTAATACTTAGGCAATTCTGGATCGCAGCTAAGTTTTTTTTTGAGACCGGAGTCTGCGACCGCGAAAGAACTTTGAACCTGCAAAAAACTCAATCTGCTTTATATTATTTCACCAATACTTGTTCTTTACATTGCTTCAGTCGACGGTCATGTGTAGAAACGCTTGAGGAGATCTCCGTTCCATGCTCGCGGCTCGTCTGTCTCCTTGTAGACGTTGTAGAGTCTATATGCCCCATTGTTCAGCACCTTGGAGATGATGAAGGGTCCTTCCCAGGCAGGAGCCAACTTATGAGGTCTTTGCTGATCCACTCGGAGCACCAGGTCGCCTGCTTGGAACGTACGATTCCTGACGTGTCGCGCGTGAAAACGACGCAGATCTTGTTGATAAATGGTTGAGCGAGTCAGTGCCATCTCGCGCTCCTCCTCTAAAAGATCCACTCCATCTTGCCTTGCTTGTTCTGCTTCAGCTTCGGAGAAGAGTTCGACTCGTGGCGCATTGTGAAGCAAGTCACTCGGAAGGACCGCTTCTGCTCCATAAACTAGGAAGAACGGTGATCGCCCTGTAGATCTGTTCGGGGTTGTGCGAAGTCCCCAAAGCACTGAAGGTAGCTCGGTAACCCAAGCGCCAGCGGCATGTCCTATCTCTCGCAGGAGTCGGGGTTTCAGACCTAGCAAGATAAGTCCGTTTGCCCGCTCTGCTTGTCCATTGGACTGCGGGTGCGCCATGGAAGCAAAGTCACTCGGATACCTTGGCTTGTGCAGAATCCTTTGAATCTGTCCGAATCAAAGTTTGTCCCGTTGTCCGTGATTATGCTGTGAGGTACACCGAATCTGAAGATGATGTCCCTGACAAACTTGACGGCTGTTGAGGCGTCGAGCTTCTTGATGGGCTTGGCTTCGATCCATTTCGTGAACTTGTCGACTGCCACCAACAGATGTGTGTATCCACCTTGGCCTGTCTTGAATGGGCCGACTGTATCTAATCCCCACACTGCAAACGGCCACACAAGAGGGATCGTCTTCAACGCAGACATCGGCTTGTGGGACTTGTTGGAGTAGAACGGGCAGCCCTCACATCGGTCAACCATATCTTTAGCCATCTCGTTAGCTTGCACCCAGAAGAAACCAGCCCTGAATGCCTTGGCGACGATTGCTCTCGAAGAAGCATGATGACCGCAGGTCCCCGAGTGAATATCCTCCAGAATCAGCTGCCCCTCCTCTGGGGAGATGCATCGTTGGAGAACGCGTGAGATACTTTTTTTGTACAATTGGCCATCAATGACAGTGAATGACTTCGATCTGCGGACTATCTGCCTGGCCTGGACTTCGTCTTCTGGTAGTTCCTGCCTGAGGATATATGCAATGATCGGCACAGTCCAATCGGGGACGACAGAAAGAATCTCCATGACCAGATCAACCACAACAGGTACATCGACTTCAGTCGGATCCGTTGAACTCTTCGGTTGTACCGGCTCCTCTATAAAAGGATCTTCTTTGACTGAGGGAAGGTGGAGGTGCTTGAGGCAGACGTCACTCGGGACTGGTCTCCGAGTGGATCCGAGTTTTGCCAACTCATCCGCTGCTTGGTTCTTCAGTCTCGGAACATGGTGAAGTTCTAGACCTTCAAACTTCTTCTCAAGCTTCCTCACTACATTGCAGTATGTAGTCATGGTGGGGTTCCTGACATCCCACTCTTTTATCACTTGATTGACCACCAAATCCGAATCACCGTAGACCATCAGGCGACGGACGCCGAGTGAGATGGCCATACGCAACCCGTAGAGGAGAGCTTCATACTCTGCCTCGTTGTTGGAGGAATCGAAGTGTATCTGTAGCACGTACTTGAGCTTGTCGCCCTTTGGTGATACGATCACAACGCCAGCGTCGGAGCCATTCAACATCTTGGACCCATCGAAGAACATTGTCCAATGGACCGAGTAGATGTGGGTCGGTTGCTGTTGTTCTACCCATTCTGCTATGAAGTCAACCAGGGCTTGAGACTTAATAGCTTTCTTGGCCTCGAACTTGATATCACAGTACAACATCTCCATCGCCCACTTCGCCACTCGGCCTGACGCGTCTCGATTGTGGAGAATTTCCGACAATGGAGCATCAGAAACGACATACACCGAGTGGTCTTGGAAATAATGGACCACCTTCTTTGCAGTCATGTAAATCCCGTAGATAAGTTTTTGATAGTGGGGATACCTCTGCTTGGAAGGAGTCAGGACCTCGGAGACGTAGTACACTGGCCGCTGAACTTTGTATGCTTTGCCTTCTTCTTCTCGTTCGACTGTAAGAACAGTACTGACGACTTGATTTGTAGCTACGATATACAGAAGAAGGGGCTCTTTACTGAGCGGAGCAGTAAGAACCGACTAGGTGGAAAGTAGGACTTTGAGGTCGTCGAATGCGACTTGGGCTTCGTCTGTCCACTCGAAGGTATCTGATTTCTTCATGAGTCGGCGCAGAGGAAGCGCTTTCTCGCCGAGTCGACTGATGAACCTGCTCAAAGCCGCTAGGCAACCTGTGAGCCGTTGAACGTCGTGTATTCTGACCGGCCTCTCCATTCAGACGATGGTCCCGATCTTTTCGGGGTTGACATCGATCCCTCGTTCGGAAACAAAGAAACCGAGTAACTTTCCACTGGGAACGCCGAATGAACATTTGGCGGGGTTGAGCTTGATATCGTACCTACGAAGGTTGGCGAATGTTTCTGCCAAGTCAGTCAGCAGGTCGGAACCTTTGTGTGACTTGACTACGATATCATCCATATACGCCTCCACATTCCGACCGGTCTGGCCAAGGAGACATTTTTGGATCATGCGCATAAAGGTAGCTCCTGCATTCTTCAAACCGAATGGCATAGTGATGTAGCAGAAGCACCCGAATGGGGTGATGAAGGCTGTTTTTAACTCATCGGGACCATACAGACGGATCGGATGATAGCGCGAGTAGGCGTCAAGAAATGACAGACGCTCGCAACCCGCAGTCGAATCGACAATTTGATCTATGCGGGGGAGCGGAAAATGGTCTTTCGGGCAGACCTTATTGAGATGCTTGAAGTCGATGCACATTCGAAGCGACTTGTCCTTCTTGGGCACCATGACAACATTGGCGAGCCAGTCGGAGTGGTGAACCTCGCGAATGAAGTTGGCTGCCAACAACTTGGCCACCTCTTCCCCTATTGCCTTCCTCTTGTGCGTGGCGGACCGGCGCAAGCGCTCTCGGACAGGCCGAGCAGTGGAATCCACGTGCAGTCGGTGCTCAGCCAACTCCATGGGTACACCCGGCATGTCAGAGGGCTTCCATGCGAAGATGTCCCAGTTATCACGGAGGAATTGGGTGAGCTCGGCTTCCTATTTAGGATCGAGGGTGGTGGAGATGTTCGTCGGGGCAGCAGTGGTGTCCGTCGGGTGGATGCTGACCTTCTTCGTCTCTCCTGCCGATTGGAATGCAGACTCTGAAGCTGGCTTCTTCGAGCGCATCAGGTCGGCGGGGTCGACTGTTTTCTTGTACTCGTCGAGCTCGAGGACGGCCATCTGCTGGTCGGCGATTCTTGATCCCTGCTGCAGACACTCTTCAGCCCGCTGCCGATTGCCTGTGATGGTGATCACACCCTTCGGGTCTGGCATCTTCAGCTTCAGGTATACGTAACATGGACAGGCCATGAAGTGCGCATATGCGGGGCGACCCAGAATTGCGTGATAAGTGCTCTGGAAGTCGACCACTTCGAACGTCAGCTTTTCCTTGTGGAAGTTCTTGTCGGAGCCGAAAACGACGTCCAACGCGATCTGGCCGAGTGACTTGGCCTTCCGTCTAGGGACGACTCTGTGGAACTGCCTGCTTCTCTCTCTGAGTTTGGACATCGGGATGCCCATCCCCTTGAGTGTGTCGGCGTACATGATGTTCAAGCCGCTGCCGCCATCCATGAGGACTTTGCGCAGTCGGACTCCTTCTACCACCGGGTCGACGACCAGAGCCTGTCTCCCCGGGGTGGGTACATGTGCCGGGTGATCCGACTGGTCGAAGGTGATCGTAGTCTGAGACCATTTGAGGAACTTGGGGTTGGTAGGGGTGGCCATGTTCACCTCTCTGTTCACCAGCTTCAGTCGACTCTTGGTCTCGACGTCAGCGAAGATCATCAAGGTGTCATGGACTTGGGGGAACGGATCCTCCTTGTCCTCCTCATCCTATTCATGGTCCTTCTCACTTGGTTGTCCTTCGCTGAACCCCCGGATCAGGAGGCGACACTGTCGAGTGGTATGCTTCGCATATATGGGGTTGCCCTCTTCATCCATCTTCGTATGAATCGGACATGGCTGGTCCTGGATGGGGTTATTGAACTGCTTCTTCTTGGGGGTGAACTGAGCCTTCCCTTTGCCCTTGAACTTGGCATTGGTTACGGCTGCAGCTTCCGCTTGCGGAGCGGTCGGAGCTTTCTGCTTCTGCTTCCGAGTGTTGCCCCCATCTCCATCAACGACTGTTTTGTGCTTGCCGCTTCGGATGCGGTCCTCTTCTTCACCATTTGCATAGCGTGTTACTATCTCCATCATCTTGCTCATGGAGATGTCGCCTGTTCGGCCGAACTTCAGGTACAGATCCCTGTACCGCACGCCTGCCTTGAACGCGCAGACTGCTTGATGCTCGGTGACGTTCTCCAACGTGTGATAGAGAGTTGTCCAGCTCTGGATGAAGTCACGCAGGGGCTCATTCTGCTTCTGGACGCAGTGCTGGAGCTCCACAAGGCCAGCAGGGCGCTTGCACGTCCCTTCGAAGGTCCTGATGAACACTCGGGCCAGATCTGCCCAACAGTAGATGCTTGAGGGGGCCAACTGGTTCAGCCACGCTCGCGCCGAGCCATCGAGCATCAGAGGGAGGTGTTTCATGGCGACATGGTCGTCCCCTCCTCCGATCTGGACTGCCACTCGGTAGTCATCCAGCCACGTTTCTGGCTTGGACTCTCCTGTGAACTTGCTAATTCCCGTCGCCAATCGGAAGTTGGGAGGGATGTCAGCCGAACGGATGGCTCGACTGAAACACTCGGGACCAAAAACGATGGCCCTGCTTCCACTCGGACGGTCAATATCGTGACCATCACGGTGGGCTCGGCCCCTGTCGACCCTCCGCTGGGCGATATGCCCTCTTGCATCGGGCCTTGGGTCGTAAGTGTCACCGACTGAACGCCGATCATCATGATGTTGGGGCCCGTAGGGCCCACCCCGCGGAGGGGTGCGTGAACGGCGGCGATCTTCGTGATTTATGAAACGGCTGCCTCCTCTGTGCCACTGATGGGAACCTGGGCTGTGAACCGACCGATGCGTATTCGCATGAACAGAACTATATAGATCCTGTTGTGCGATTGGGAGACCGCCGAATTCTGCTGCTGCGTCGTGTGCAACAGGGATCGGATCTGCTCGATCCCTCTACCAGCCTCTAAATCAGTCGGCTGGAGGGAATCGGCTATCTTGGCAGCTGCAGCCAAGTTGAGGAGGGGTGTGCGGAACAGCTCCACGTTGCTCCGCCGAGTGTGCCGACTGGCAGAACGGCGAGGTGGACGACGCGCGCCGGACGCTCCGCCGATCTCGTGCTCGTTCCGGCCAGCTTGACGGGGATCTTCATGGGAATTGGCCATGTGTACTTCTGCTACAGGCCCGCGACCCGCGTACTCGGAAGGAAACTCAGTCGGAACCGAGCCCGAGCGTTGGGACGGCGGGGCAACCACAACTGACTCTAGAACCGCCATTTGTGAAGATGCGTTCTGGCGCCTCGGCGTGTTGCACCCAGCGCTGGAGCCGCGGACGGCGGGACTGCTTGACGCGGCGCGTGACGACGGTGTAGGTCAACACCGGAGCCGACTGCTGGAGAAGAAGAATGCCGCGGGCGCCGGCACAGAAGTGCGTAGCCCCGCAACGGGGAAGCGTCTCGACGTCGAGGGGCGCATCACGAAGCCACGCCGAATCGTCGACGATGAAGGAGAGAGCGCCGAAGAAGATCTGGTGACCCATGCTCGAATCTCCACCGGACGACATGACGAAAAGAAGTAGTCGCAAACTCGCCGGAAGTCGCTTAGACGCCTGCCCCACGGTGGGCGCCAACTGTCGTGGGTATAAGCCTGACAGTAGATGTGTAGGGTACGAAAAGGATGGGCACAGCCTTAGCTACGGCAAGGTTGTATGAGTTCAGGCCCCTCTGCGGTGGAGGTAATAGACCTACGTCTCAGTGCTCAGGGAGCTTGTTGTCGAGTGGAAATATGGAATACAATGAGTTGCTAACTCCTCTACCAGTGGGGGAGGGTGGCTTATATAGAGTGCGCTGCCCTCCACAACGGTTCCGGTACAGGGGTGGAGTAGTGGGGATTGAATGTGTACGTTACAGGTAACGTACGCCCTAAATGCTAATAAATGCACCTGGAAACGTACGACCGTTTCCCTCCAGGGGGTTACGATGTACCTAGTGGTATCCAGTCGGTTAGCTTGATATCATCCGAATGTTAATCTCCGACTGGATGGTCGAGGACCTGTTACCGACTCGATGATGGGGACTCCTTAATTCAGTCGGAACTGACTAAGGGCCTTGTCCCTTGTGAGGGGTAGTCCTTGGGTAGGACCTACATGACAGGCCTATGACCCTACCCTAGGACTATAACCCCATCAATACTCAACTCAAAACCTACACATACCAAATAATCCAAGTGAAGCCTTTGAAAATCTCTCACAGCTTAGTCAAAGTCTTTAGTGACAGAGACGAAGTTCTTGTGTTCGCTGAAGAAATTGCACTAACCGAGGAGTTCGGATTGCATAGTGTGAACTGCCTATCAATGAGGAACATGAGAGACATGAGGACTTTTACAATTGAAAGATTCGACCGTTATCGCTCCACGCGCCACTTGTCCCCAATTTTATCTACCCAACTGTCATAACTTTGGGACGTTAATGTCAAATCATGTCGGGATGCTCCCAGGTTATAAATAGCAGCCCCCACAACCAATAGTTGGTTGGCTGCTCCGAGAGAAACTGACACTTGTCATTTTAGAGAAACCCAATCCTCGAGGACTTTGAGCGAAAATCATGAAGTGAGGAAATAACCCAAACTCCCGAACCAAAACCCCAAAGTGATTGAGCATCACCGAGGAGATTATTCCTGTGTGGAACCGACACTTGTTACCTTTAAGGACTGTGCATCCTCTAGATGGTTATGTGTCATGGTCTAGAGCATCCAACGGTGTATTATGTTTCACCGGGTGACCGAGTTTGTGAGGGTTTAGAAGTGTGCACTGAAGACTTACCACGAGTGTTGGGCAAGGATTGTGTGTCCTTAGCTCAAGGAGAATACGGTAGGGACTGTGTGTCCTTTGGTTTGAACACGAAGCCGCTCCAAACCAGACATAGGACTGTCAGACCAGTTGGAACTGGGTCATCAAACCACCGTCTTGATCGAGAAACGGGTTCTAATTCCTCAACTCTTTCATTTCCTCAATTGCATGTTGATGACTTTGATCTTTACTGTTTGAAGAATCTGGTCAAGGACTTTCTCTAATTTCTCACCTCAAATTCTTCACTTAAGTTATTCATCACGTGTTTATCGTGATCATGTGACCTGTGCAATCTGAACATTTCACTTCACTCTTTTGACTATGCTATAGCTGTCTTTACACATGTGTTTGAGTACTTATTCCGCTGTACTTAGTTCGTGACTGGGGACTTTCCTCACTAGGAATTTCCCCAGTGACAAATTTGTAAAAGTCGCCTATTCACCCCCTTCTAGTCAATATAACACACTTTCAATTGGTATCAGCGCAAGGTACTCCCTTGTTCTATGTGATTTTGGTTTAACGACCTAGAGTTTTAGTTATGTCGACCGTAGCTATGATCAAGGTTACTGCTGGTTGTCCTACCTTTGAAGGAAATAATTTCCCCTACTGGAAGAACAAGATGCACATGCATCTTGAAGCAATTGACAACGATCTCTGGTATGTTTTGGAAAATGGTGTTCCCTCTGTCACTTCAACTATCACTGTCGCTGATGTGAATAGATTCAGGCAACTCGACTCCCAAGCAAAGAATATCATCTGTGGCCATCTAAGCAAAGCTTATTTGGAAAAGGCTGTCCAAAGTTAATGAAGGAGTCTCCACACGACGTGACTCTCGTGTTGATGTTCTTCACAATCTCTTCAACCGCTTCAAGAGACTTGAAAATGAAAGCTGTCAAGACACCTTTGACCGCCTCACTGACATCTCCAATGAGCTTCCGGCCCTTGGAGCCAGAGAAATCACAGACCATGAAGTTGTGAAGAAATTGCTACGATCTCTTGATCCGTCATTCGACACACTCGTACTGATGATTCAAGAACGAAGAGACTACAAGCTACTTGATCCTGGTGATATTCTTGAGAGACTCAATACTCATGAATTCCAACAAGAAGAGAAGAGAGACCGTTATGGACCAAGCTATACAAGACCTCTTGCGCTGAAGGCAAAAGTTGTTTCCTCATCTTAAGAAGAAGACACTGTTTGCAGTCTTGGTGATCGTGAAGAACTTGGTCGGGAACTTGCTATGCTCGTGAGGAAATTCCAGAAGTTCTCAAGGCGTGGTCAGTTTGGAAAGTCTTCAAGGAGAGATATGAGGAAATCATAATCTTATCTTAGGACTACAAGAAAAGAATCTGCCATAGATGCAAGAAATCTGGTCACTACATAGCTGATTGTCCTCGTTGGGTGATGGAATCAAAGAAGAAGAAGTACAAGGATGACAGTTCTCATGACTTGAAGAAAAAGAAGAAGTCTTCAAAGTCCTCATCGCACAAGAAGACCAGCTTCAAAAAGGCTCGAGCACTTACTGGCAAGGAAATAGATTCTGAAGAAGAATATGAAGAATGTGATGAAGAGGAAGGTTCTGAAGTGGAGTCAGAGACAGGTGTGGCAAGCCTAGCCCTTGCTACCACATTCGTCAGCAAGTCCATATTCGAACTCGAAGAAAATGACAACATCAACAACACTAATGATTGTGATGACGACTTTGCTCCCACCTATTGCTTCGTGACAAAAGGTTCAAAGGTACCAAGCCACACATCCTCTTCTGACTCTAGTGACTGTGAACCTGATGACTATCAAAAACCTAGTTACTATAAACTTGCTAATATTGCCACAAAGCAACAAACTACTATTGAAAAGCTTCAGAAACTGCTAGACAAAAGCGATGACCCGTTGAGTGAGGAAATGAATCAGACTCAAATCCTCACTGAGGATGTTCAAAGTCTTCAGTCTAGGTTTGATAATCCTCACTGAGGACGTTATGTCACAATTTTGGCTGATCATGAGAAGCTTTTCTATGAATTTCTTCAAAGAAAGCAAGATCTTGAGAAGCTAAGAATGTCACATGATGATCTTCTAATCGAAAATGATTGTTTGTTTGCTCAACAGATCAATAGCGCTCAGGAAGAATTTATTCCACCATGTTTGAAATGCATCGAATGTGAATCTGCTAATTCTTCACATGAAACTTCAAATGTTTCTATCGCTACAAATTCTTCAACTGTATGTGTGGTACCAAATTCCTCACTTGAGGAAACCACAAATGTCATCGACGAAAATGCAGGGTTGAAGAAATTGTTTGTGACAGGCATATACAAAAGCCTCAAAGGGCATCAAACCATTTACGATATGCTCAAAAAGCAGATTCTGAATAGGAACCCGAGGAAAGAGGGTATTGCCTTTGAGACGAAACTAAATGTTGATGGGTTATACTGGAAACCTGCACAATATCCTAAAACCTCATGGGTTGCTGCAAAAGGACCTCCTGTTGATCCATCTACTCTATCAGGCTTTGCATGTGAAATGTCTTATTCCTCTGATGAGTCAATTGACTCAAACTATAAATTGTTCAAAAATCAGGTTGGTGAAGTATTTTCTAGATATGTTGGAACTAACTGCAGGAATGGACCACCCCTCAGGAAAATCTGGGTTTCCAAAAGCATCTTGGAAAGTCTTCAGGTGAATGTCCTCATGACACCACCAGCGAAGAACACTGACTCCAGATCAAATTCCTCAAGTGGACCAAAGTCTTCACGGGGTTCAAATTTCTCATATGGTCAAAACTATGCCCGTATTCGCACTAATACTTCTAATCTGCAGGGAAACTACAAGGGACATGAATATGTGCATTATCCTTCAAATCACTATGTTCATAAGTCCTCAAAGAATTTCTCTGCCTATTCATTTGAGTACTCTAAACCCCCTCCCGTGAAATGAAGTGTATTTTCCTCAATGCCTCAATTCTCGTATGGTGCTCGCACGATGATAAACTCTTTACCACCCCTTCAGATGTGGGTGGTGAAGAAATCAAACTAATCACTTCTGCAGGTCAAGTCTCGAGATGAAAATCGTCATTTAAAGAACTTGCTGGAGATCTGAGGAAATTGCTTGATAGGACGCAAGCTAATCCTGATGAAATGATCTGCCATTTCACACGTCCTCTTTATTTCTTAAATATACCTTATGTGATGAAATTCAAGTCTAATGAATTTGATATCATATTCTTCACTCTGAAGCATATGAGATGGTAAGCAGCACTAATTCATCTGCAGGATGACCAACCCAAAACCACGGATTGGGTTCTTGATAGTGGGTGTACAAATCACATGACTGGTGACAAAAGCCTATTAATGAATGTACCACTGACTCCACCACTAAAGCATATCACCTACACTGACAAAGGTAAAAGCAATGTATTGGGACTTGGTAAGGTGGCCATTTCTAAGGACTGACACATGGACAAAGTCATGCTTGTCGAATCCCTTGGGTTTAACCTCATGTGAGTCTCAATGCTTTGTGATCTTGATATGATTGTCATCTTTGGAAAATATAGATGCGTAGTCATCATGGAATCTGACAAATCCAAAGTCTTCGAAGGCATTAGAAGAGCAGACTTGTACATTGTTGATTTGTCTGCAGGTCCTCAGCCAGCCACGTGTCTTCTGGCAAAGCCTCAGAAGGCTGGCTATGGCATTGACGACTTGGTCATGCGGGCATGAGGAATTTTCACACAATAGCAAAGAAGAAGCATGTCATTGACATCAAAACCGTCAAATTCCTCAAGGACCATCTCTGCGGGGCTTGTGAATCTCGAAAGATGACCAGATCTAAGCACCCCTCAAAAACTATCATGACTACTACTCGCCCTTTTGAATTGCTTCACATGGATCTCTTTGGACCTACTCATTATGCTACTCCAACTAATGCAACATCTATATATGGCTCTGTCATCGTTGACGACTATTCTCGTTATACTTGGGTGCATTTGATTCTTTACAAAACTTAAGTGCAAGAAGTCTTCAAACGATTTTCCTCAAGGGCCCCGACGAACTTCGGCATCAAAGTGAGACACATTAGGAGTGACAATGGGACAAAATTCTAGAATACAGGCCTTGATGACTATCTTGCTGAACTTGGTATTACTCACGAATTGTGTGCTCCTTATACTCAACAGAATGGCGTCGTCGAGCGCAAGAACATGACTCCCGCTGAAATGGCATGGACTATGCTTGAAGAATATCACACACCTCGACGCTTCTGGCCTAAGGCAATCAACACCGCCTGCCACATCATCAATAGAGTATATCTTCACAAATTTCTCAAGAAAACTTCATACGAACTCCTGAGTGACAAGAAACCCAATGTAAGTTATTTCAAAGTCCTCGGTGCAAGATGGTGCATTAGAGATCCTCACCACAGTTCAAAATTTGCACCGAAAGCACATGAGGGTTTTATGCTCAGTTACAGAAAGGACTCACATACCTACAGAGTCTTCAACATGTATCACAACAAGGTTGTTGAAACTATAGATGTGCGGTTCGATGAAACTAATGGCTCACAAAGAGAGCAACTGCCTCCTGTGCCAGATAAATTGACTCCTGAGGAAGCTATTAAGCACAAGGCTACTAAAGATATCATTCCTATTGAGGAACAACCTCCTATTGAAGAAGTCATCCCAAACAATGACAAAATTCAAGCAGGTGCACCTGAGGAAATTGCTCCAGATCAAATTGCTCAACCCTATCAAAGTCTTGAACCCACACATACGAGGATTGCAAATGGAGCGGAAATTGACAAAATCCTCGATGACATCAATGCGCGAGGTCCTTTCACTCGCTCAAAAGCTTCACATTTGATTAACTTTTGTGTGCATTCTTCTTTTGTGTCTATCACATAACCCTCAAAAGTTGACGAAGCCTTAATGGAACCTGAGTGGATTCAATCCATGCACGATGAACTTCATCAATTCAAGCTGAACAACGTCTAGGAACTCGTCAAACGACCTGATCCTTGCAAGCACAATGTCATTGGCACCAAGTGGATCTAGTGACACAAGCAAGATGAGGATGGTCAGGTAGTGAGGAACAAGGCACGACTTGTAGCCCAAGGCTACACACAGGTTGAAGGAATTGACTTTGATGAAACTTTTGCACGTGTTGCTAGACTTCAAGCTATTCCTATATTGATTGCTTATGCTAATCATCACAATATAACTATGTATCAAATGGATGTGAAAAGTGCATTCCTCAATGGTAAGCTTGAGGAAGAAGTATATGTTGCTCAACCCCCAGGTTTTGAAGACCCAAAGCATCCTGACGAAGTCTTCAGACTCAACAGAGCACTCTATGGCCTCAAGCAAGCCCCTCAGGCGTGGTATGATACATTGAAGGAATTCCTAGTGAATAAAGGCTTCAAACCTGGTTCACTCGATCCCACTCTTTTCACAAAATCCTATGATAATGAACTGTTTGTATGCCAAATATATGTGGATGATATCATCTTTGATTGTACTGACAAACGCTACAGTGAAAAATTTGCCTACATGATGGGGGAAGAATATCAAATGTCTATGATGGGTGAGCTAAAATTCTTCCTAGGACTTCAAATTCGTTAACAACGCAACATCATCTTCATCTCTCACGAGAAATACCTCAAGGATGTCCTGAAGAAATTCGGCATGAATGAATGCAAAGGCGTCAAAATTCCCATGCCTACCAACGACCACCTCTACACTGACGAAAATGGTAAAGATATCGACCAATAGATATATCGCTCTACGATTGGCTCTTTATTGTTCCTATGTACATCCAGACCAAATATTATGCTTAGTATTTGCATGTGTACCCGTTTCCAAGCAAAACGGAAGGAATCACACCATAAGGCTGTGAAACATATTCTTTGATATCTAGCTCACACTCCAACACTTGGATTATGGTACCCCAAGGGCTCAAATCTTCACCTCATTGGATATTCTGATTCTGGTTATGCTGGTGACTGTGCGGATCGCAAGCCAACATCAAACACCTGCCATTTCCTCGGATGATCCTTAGTGTGTTGGTCCTTAAAGAAGCAGAATTGCGTGTCACTTTCCACTGTCGAAGCTGAGTACATTGCTGCTGGTTCTTGTTGTGCTCAACTGTTGTGGATGAAGCAAACCCTCAAGGACTACGACATCAACATGAAGAGTGTGCCACTCTACTAGGACAATGAGAGTGCAATCAAGATTGCATCCAATCCAGTACAACACTGAAGAACAAGCACATCCAGATTCGTCATCATTTTCTTCGTGATCATGTACTCAAGTGCAATATCGTCATCGACCACGTGAAGACAGAAGGTCAGCTAGCGGATATCTTCACTAAGCCCTTGGACGAGAAGAGATTTTGCAAGTTCTAGTGTGAGCTAAATATCCTAGAATCTTTGAATGTTCTGTGAAAAGGCACACATCCTAACACTTATGCAAAATTGATGACTTAGATATGCAACACATGAAGAAACATTTTTATTCAATCAATGAAGAATAACACTCTAAGTGTGAAGAAATTAATGAAGAAATTGATTCTCATGACCCTACGACAATTGTACGTGGTGCCTGAAATCATCATTCTTATACGGTGGGTCACGCCACCACCAAATTTGAAATACTTAAAGTTGAAGTTCTTCAAAGTTGAGATATTTAGCAAATTCTTCAAATCTTCAAAGTCTTTAGGTTTTCAAAATCCTCAAGATTGCAAATTCCTCAAAAGTTCAAATTCTTCAAACTTTGGTTATGATCTTCATTGACTAAGTTATGAGCTTTCAAAGTCCTCAAAAGCATTCACTTATTGCTAAGTGTTCAAGGGTGTTTTTCCTCTAAGTGAATGTTATCAGACCTGTCTCCCCTCTATGCTATGCTCAACCCAAACTATTCTCAACTCTTCATATGCGTTCTATTTGACACTTGTTCAAAGTCCTCACTGAGACCTTGTCAGCTGAAGACTTTACTAACAATAACCTCGAAAAAAAATTAAAACTCAACTTTTTCGGCAATTGCCGCTCAAACCGCACCCACTACCCATGATTGGGTAAGCATGATCTCCACTAAATCCACCCTGTAGTACGTGGGTGCCACGTGTCACGCACAGAGGAAGGGCCAGGGGCATTCTGGTCTGAAATTTTTGGACCGGACCGTTTCTCATAAGGGCTATAAATACCCAATTCTTACCCCCCGAGGTCATTTCTTCCTCTCACTCTCACCTCTTCTGCTCGAAGCTACATCTAGCGCCGCCGCTAGAAATCTTCGCCGCCGGTGAGGAACAACTTCACTGCCCCGTACTCGTTGTCGCCGGACTCACGTCGACCGTGGATCATCTTCCTCCTGCGCCACCGTAGCTGTCTTCAGCCGCCAAGTTAGGGCGTTGGAGATCTGAACCGACGAGCTTTCGTTGTCACCTTCCAAAATTTGCCGAGTTCTTCGTCTTCTTCACACGCGGTAATTAAAATCAGATTTTACCACCTCTTTAGATCTTTGTGATTCCCTAAAATATGCAAAACATGTTATTCGTGAGCACACATTCATCAGATGGACTCGTGTATGTCTAGAACACTTGATGAATTTCTCTAAGTTGCTAAATTTTTCACGAGATTCCTCAATTGTGTAAATTTTCAGATCTCCACTACTCTGGAACCCAAGACAAGGACACTTAGCGAAATTCCTCAAAAACAGTATTGGTTAATTTCCTCAACTTGAGTCATTTTTGAAAATTTTCTAAGAACTCCTATGACCTCTCCAAATTCTTCGCACCTATACTCTATTCACAGGTACACAATGTCAGTTGATGAATCACTAGGTTCCCATCAACTTAACTCATTTGCACCGTTTCTTGAAGAAAATCTTCCTGTGTCATCAGATTCCTCAAGAATCCAAATTCCTCAACTGAAGAAATAGACTGAGGACAAGAAACAGAACAAAGGTGGGCAGAAGCTAGAGACTAACACCGCCTTTTAGATTCCCGATGATATTTATGATGAATAGTGCACACCTGATGAAAAAGTCTATGAAAAAGAAACCAATGCGAAGCACAAATCAGGCTTCCGAAAATTGAACGATGATGGGCTAAGGAGTGGAGGGATTAAAAATATGTCACTCCCAAGTACGCCAAGAAATTTGCCGTGAAGCCTCCTTACAAAAGACCTTCTCTGGGAAATCAACAAAGTGCACATCCCTCAAGCATGGCTACTATTGAAGACTATCCTAAAGAAAAAGCAAAGTATCTGGTAAAACTGAGCAAAGTTGCCAAACAAGGTGGGAAGACTTTCAATGAGGAATCTGTTGCTGCAGCGGTTGGTGCCTCCTCTGAGGCCTCTGCCACTGGATCAGCTCCAAAGCAGGCCCTGATGAAGAAATCAGGTGTAAAGCCCAAGTCCTCAGCAGCCCCCTCAACACACAAAAATCCTATGTAGCTCTAAGTGTTGCTGGAAAATCCTCATATGCAGCAAAGTATTCACTTCCACTTCAACCTCAATCAAGTCAACATCTAACAGGGACCCCAATTCCCTCAAGACCATCTGCCTCTAGCTCTGTACACAATTTTTCAAGTGGAATTGTGAAGAAAAAGATAACTGCTGGGAGAGAAACAAGGCCCAACCCAAACCAAGTTATCTTAAATGTACCCTCTCGATCAGATGAGGATGAAGCAGATGATGAAGAATTGGCTGCTATCATCAGGAAGAAGCAAGAAATAGTTTCTATGGCCAAAGGCCCAACCATTCCCCTCGCACTTGATCCAAAAGTGGTGCTGGACTTCATCGATCTTTGGCACCAAGATCCAACACAACCATTGAGGATTTGAAGCTTCCACCTGGACAGAGTCACATGGTGGCAACATTCATCAATGAAGAAAAATGATAAGCCCAGCAAGTGAAACAAGCTCAAAGGGCAAAGGTTCAAAAGGAGAAGTACTTGCAACAAAGTCTTCTGTCCTTGATGCCAGAGCAAGTTGTCTCCACTCAAACTGAGATCAAAACCCTCAATGAAAAATACACTAGCTACCATGCTGATTGGAAAGGAGCCAAGGTGAGATTCGTCAAGGCCGCTACCAAAGCCGTAGCAGATTGTAACAAAAGGGTTGCATCCCCAACACAACCTTCAATTCCTCAGGCTAGCTACACTGTCCAACTGCGTGATGACTCTGATGAAGAACTTGCTACTGATGAACCTGCGAGGCCAGCTCAAGAACATGTTGTGTCTGAAGAAACTGCTCCTACCAGGATGACTGCATTAGCCGTGCGTGAAGAAAATGCTCCATCACCAAAGTCTTCAAAAGTGAAGAAAATCACTCTTCCTTCTGCATCAGAAGTGAAGAAAACCAAAGCGGCTGAAAACGAAGCCAAGAAGAGAAAGGAATCAACTACTTCGGAGTCCTCTGAAGCAAAACAGTTGAGGACTTTGAAAAGTTCATCACCAGCTCCAATTGATACCACACCAATCAGCACTGCACCGTCTTATGTGATTGTGCACTTGGGGGTGGAGCATCTCATCCCAGAAGGGGATGATGAAATGGAAAACCCTCATTTGGCTGCTTCCACATAGCCGTGCGATGACGAAATTGAAGCTGATCCTCAACCTTCAGTTCCTCAAGCCTCATCTGCTCAGCCGTAGCAAAGAAGTGAAATGGGAGATGAAGATGTGGACATAGGCTGTACAACGCCTGTCATCAATGATGACTTTTGGGAACAAGCACAACCCAACTCACCACTTGTAACACCACTTATTCTAAGTCCCCAGTCCCCTGCAGTTACTGAAGAAATTCATACTAGGACTGAAGAAAGAAGTTCTCTGATGAAGTCTTTCTGGAGCAAGAATTAGCCGCATCAGCTGATGAAATTGAGAAAGTTGAGGAAATTGCTGCACCAGAAACTGATATATCGGCACAACACATTCCTCAGACTGAAGAACGTGTGGTTGTAGAAACTGCACCAGCACAAAGTGAAGAAACTGATGTTGAAACACATGTTGCAAATCCTCAGATAGGTGTAGTTGTGGCTAAAATTCCTCAGGCTGATGAAAATCTTCAGCAATATCCTCAACCGAATCCTTGTCAGCCTTACTCGAAAAGGCCAAAGTTTCAGAAGGAACAATTCTATGATGAACATCACTTCTTCATTGGTGCAAATCCATATGAAAAACTTCGAATCAGGCACAAGAGGTTTTGTACAAGCACGCAACTCAACTACTATAGTGTCGTGCTTGTAGATAAGAACAAGATCTTCCACCATCGACATATTCCTCATGGAGATATGGAGTACATTCCATGCTTTACTCCACCTGTGAATGTTCTTCAAGATGCAGGGTTACTTCAATTCTACACCGACATTTGTGATTGGAATGAAGAGCTTATTCTTCAATTCTATGCCACTTTGCACATCTCTGTTGACCTCAAGAACATCAATACTTGGGTCTTGGATTGGATGACTGAAAATACTCATTTTACTGCTCCAGCCATATAATTTCTTTTAGCTCTGTCGGTTCCAGTTCCCTTAGAAGGAGCAAAGTGTTTATATGATGATAAAGAGCTGCCCAATCATCCGATGCAAGTGATCATGAAGCCCTTGGCTCCTCGCAAGCCTCCAAGGACTCAATTCCCGGTGAAGGAATTGAAATATGTCCCCAGGACAATCTATAAGATCTTGGCCCAAAACCTCACTCCTATCAAAGGTCATGACTCTGAAGAAGGTGTTGTCGGGATCATGAAGAACATGCTCTTTAAGATCATTCATGGAATCCAAATGAATCTCCGCAATTTATTCATTAGGACCTTGGCCACAAATGCCTTGTCACCATTTGAGATGAAGATATATGTGCCATGGATTATGAGATTCATGACGACGAGATCCTCAATACACTATCAGGCTGATTATTTGAATCACCTCAGTTACTTGCCTCCTCTTGAAGTCCTCAAGAAATCTTTTGAACTGATTGAAGGCAAAGGAAAATCTATGATAAATGAAGGATCTCGACCACTGGATGGTCAATTTCGTAAGGCTGCATCATATTCTACCAACGACCACATTGCATCACAAGAGTCTGATGTTAAGGCAAAAGCTCCAAGCCCAACTATCCCACGGGTGATGACTGATCGAGCGCTTCTCCTCAGTCTTCATCAGAAAGTCGATCGAAACCATAAGTGGGTTAAGTGTCAGTTTGGTTGCATTGTGAAAACCCTCAATGCAACTCAGAATGCTGTGAAGAAAAACCACTACTATCTTCACGAAGTATTTGATTGCACTTGAGACATACTGTCACATCTCAAGACTCCTAAGGAACTAGCAGAAATTGAGTTCAAGTAGGACTCGACTAGTCATTGCCACCAAATAATAAATTTAAGAAGATCCCAGTTCCTGATCTGGTGGACAATTCATTTTCCTCATTTCGCTCTGGTGATGAAAATGAAGATGTTGATGACATAGCTGCTTGTCCAACCAGGGAGAATGACCCCAAACGTTGGCGCTCCTCCTCCATCAACAAGTTGATATTCTTCAGGGGCGTAGGTCCTCAGTTTTTTGACCCTTTTCGTCACTTGATGACAAAGGGGGAGAAATCTAAGTTAGTCATCAAGCGGGTCTACTTTATGGGCTATTATAAACTTTGTTAAATTACAACTCTTGTGCTTCTGAAGTTTTTTTCTGTAATGAGTTGTAACTTAAGCCCGGTGGTGGTCTAACACTTTTGAACATTTTTCCTCACATGCTTATTCGTCAAGTTGATTAAATACATGCATGCTGAAATTCGTCACACACCATTTTTCATCATGCATTTCAAATTCCTCATGCTATATGTTATATGTTTGTATGATTTACAAGATCTAGGGGGAGATCTCCATGGTATAAATCATCAATGTGCATTTGCAGTGCAAAGCAAATTCCTCAAACATGCACATCTTCAGGGGGAGTTTCTCTATATCTTGCAATCAAATTCCTCAAGCTCTGTACTTCCACTTCATATCTTTATCCCCGTTGAAAACTTAACCTATTTGTCATCAACCATCAAAAAGGGGGAGATTTTAAGTGCATCTAGTGACCCTTAGTGATTTTGGTGGATTGATGACTTATAGGGTAAGAGACTAATGTGTTTGTGAGTGTACACAAGCCCTATAAGACGCTGAGGAGTTTGAGTTATTCGAAGCATATCGACCCCTAAAAATGTATGTCTTCGGGTGAAGACTTTGGTCATTCCTTGAAGACTTGATAGCGAAGAATTTGCTACTCCTCATGAAGACGTTGAAAATGAGGAATTTGGTGTATCCCGAAGAAAATGCTCTCAAGACTTTGAATCTTGAAGATTTACTCTTTCTGTTTCATTTTCTTCTTTCTTGAGTCATAGGAACACCATATTGTTAAAGGGGGTCGAGGTAATACTAAGGAAAAGTTTCCTCATGATGCTCAACTCAAAACCTACACATACAAAATCCTTCGAGTGAAGCCTTTGAAAATTTCTCATAACTTAGTCAAAGTCTTCAGTGACACACACAAAGTTCTTCTTGTCGCTGAAGATATTGCACTAACTCAGAGTTAGGATTTCGCGAGTGTGAACTGCCTATGAGTGAGGAACATGAGAGAAATGAGGACTTTCACAATTGAAAGATCCGACCGTTGCAGCGCCGCGCGCCACCTGTCCCCAATCTTATCCACCCAACGGTCATATCATTGGGGGCATTAATGTCAAATCATGCTAGGATGCTCCCAGGCTATAAATAGCCGCCCGTCAAAACCACTAGTTGGTTGGCTGCTCCGAGAGAAACTAACACTTTTAATTTGAGAGCAACCCAATCCTCGAGGAATTTGAGCGAAGTTCATCAAGTGAGGAAATACCCCAAACACCCAAACCAATACCCCAAAACCCAAAGTGTTTGAGCATGACTGAAGAGATTGTTCCTATGTGGAACCGACATTGTTACCTTTGAGGACTGTGCATTCTCTAGACGGTTAGGCGTCATGGTCTAGAGCATCCAACAGTGAATTGTAGATCATCGGGTGACCGAATTTGTGAGGGTTTGGAAGTGTGCCCTGAAGACTTACCACGAGTGTTGGGCCAGGATTTTGTGTCCTTAGCTCAAGGAGAATACGGTAGGGACTGTATGTACCGGGATTGTGTGTCCTTTGGTTTGAATACCAAGCCACTCCAAACCAGATGTACGATTGTCATAACAGTTGGAACTGGGTCATCAAACCACTATCTTCATTGAGCAACAGGTTCTAATTCCTCAACTCATTCATTTCCTCAATTGCATGTTGATGACTTTGATCTTTACTATTTGAAAATTTTGATCGAAGACTTTCTCTAATTCCTAACCTCAATTTCTTCACTTAACTTATTCATCACCTCAAATTTCCTCAAATGCATGTTCATGACTTTGATCTTTACTCGTCGACGCAGCCGGCAAGCCAACCATGGCCAAGCCGACTGCCGCTCCAGCAGTCGTACGATCCTAGCCAGATCAAGGCAAGCGCAAAGTCGACCAGCCGAACGCCCGCCAAAGCTCCCGACAGGTCGCGACCGTCGAGGACGGACGCATGGTTAACGGCCAAGGCTCCATTCGGCACTAGTGCACCAATGTCGACAAGCAGCCATCGCAAGCCAGGTACCCATTCGAGGCCATGCTCGATGGGCCGTGCAAATTCCACAGTGGGTCCAAGCCAGCAACACACACTGCCCATCAGTGCAGCTGGTTCACCAAGATTGCGTGTGGCGACGCTCTGCTGCCTGCACCGCCACCGCCACCACTTGCACCTCCTGCACCTGGAGCCGGCGGTGCCCGTGATGACTACCCCAGTAGGACATGCCCTACGTCATCTTCATCAGTGAGGATGACGACAAGCATAGCCAACACAAGCGCGTGCTGGAGGTCAACACCATCATCCCGCCGGTCCCCCAGTAATGTCGATGCCAGGCGGCTAGGCGCTGCTCCTCGACCCCACCTTCGTCTCCCAATGGTGCACCTGTCGCTTCACGTAGGTGCTCATCGACGGTGGTAGCAACATCAAGATCCTCTACCGTGACACCATGGAGAAGCTCGGCATTCTAGAGTTCGAGCTCCAGCCAACTCGTACGGTGTTCCACGACATCGTCCCCGACCACTCTTGCTCTCTGATCGACAAGATCCGGCTGGATGTGTTGTTCGGCTCGCCGAACAACTTCCGCTACGAGGCGATCTGGTTCGAGTTCGTCAACCTTACCAGCTCCTACCAGGCCATCTTAGGCCGGCCGGCCCTGGCCAAGTTCACGGCGGTCCCACACTACGCCTACGTGAAGATGAAGCTTCCAGGTCCGCATGGGATCATAACCATCGTCGGCAACTACAAGAAGTCGTACGAGTGTGCTCTGGCCGGCTCTCAGCTAGCCGAGTCCCTCATCATCGCCGAGGAGCGGCGACAAATCGACCAACTCATGGCTCTCGCCTGCGAGCCGGTGGCCATGCCCGAGCCCAAGCTGAAGCAGACGACTGCGGAGGCCCAATTCCAGCTGGCCACCGGCAAGGATACCAAGAGGGTCCCCCTGGACCCGCCGGACCCCACCGGAAAGTACGTCGTGGTGGGGGCGGGCCTCAACGACAAATAGAAAAGCAAGCTCATCAGCTTCCTCCGTGAGAATCGGGATACCTTTGCATGGTCCCCAAAGGACATGCCGGGAGTCCCATGGAAGTTCCTCAAGAATTTCCTTCATGTCCGGGCGGACACAAAGCCAGTCAGAAAACCCTTGCGTTGCCTCTCCGAGGAGAAGAGGAAGATCATCGGTGAAGAAATCGCTCGACTGCTAGCAGCCGGCTTCATCATGGAAGCCTTCCACCTGGACTGGTTGTCGAACCTAGTCCTGGTGCTGAAGAAGAACAAGACTTGGCGCATGTGTATCGACTACACGAGCCTAAACAAGGCATGCCCCAAGGATCCGTTTGCTCTGACCCGTATCGATAAAGTGATCGACCCGACGACTGCCTGCGAGTTGTTGTCCTTCTTGGGCGCCTATTCAGGCTACCACCAGATCAAGCTAAATCCGGCGGACCAGCACAAAACAGCCTTCATAACACCCTTCGGGGCGTTTTGTATATCACAATGCAGTTCGGGTTGAAAAAACCCGGGGCCACATTCCAGCGCTGCATGCAACGATGCCTACACAAGCAGCTTGGCCGCAATGTACACGTCTACGTAGATGAAGTTGTGGTCAAAACTAAAGAAAGCCGCACCCTCCTGGACGATCTCAAAGAGATGTTCGCGAGCCTGTGCGAGTTCGAGATATGGCTGAACCCGGAAAAGTGCATGCTTGGCATACCGGCCGGCCAGCTCCTTGGTTTCCTAGTTTCCGAGTGGGCGATCGAGGCCAACCCGGAGAAAATTCAGGCCATCGAGCGGAC